>NW_028289336.1:0-277500 GCF_059628265.1 Tinamus guttatus
TAGGGAGTCTATAGTGGCAATATATGCCTGTGTTTAGGCAGTTGGATCCATATACCACCTCCTGGTAGTCAACTTGTTCCAGTATCTACTGCAAAGTCACCCTGCGGAAAAGATATTCCAGCCTTTTTTACACCACAAACTGAGGAAGAATTCCCATTTTTAGACCCTTCTCTGACTTCTCATTTCTTGGATACACTCCCAAGCAAGTTAAGCTCATGGCAAAAAAAGGCAATGTTCTCACACAGAGGAGGGAACTATTACTGCCTTTGTGTAACAGAGAGGAATTAAAACATGTTGGCCATAATCACTTGGAAAATCAAGCGTAGAGGGGGAATCCAAACCCAAACCTTGATAGTTTCCTGTTCCCTTGACAGTACAAGAAAGCATTTCCAGAGGGGATATTTCTGTTCCCTAGAGAAGCAAATGAAAACTAAGCATTCAATGAATGATCCCATCTTATTCTCTGACTGCAGATCCCCCTCTTTTAATGCGTGTTGTCCACATTAGCTGCTACCTTCACCTACTATTTAGGAAAAGCCTTTTTGGGAACAGCTGCCTAATTTGGGGCTAGGTGTCTACCATTAGGCAGCTAAGTTGAAAGGAGAAAGAAAGGGAAAAAAAAAGCAAAAAAAAAAAAAAAAAAAGCATATGGACAACATTTGCAGCCAGTCTCAGCTCTGTTTAAGAGCAGATGGAGGCCTTGTCATTGCGGGGTTTCCTCGCGTACACCAGGCAGTTCAGTGGGGATACAGAAAGGGGCTTCTGTTTGGAGGCTGCTGTCTGGAAGCAGATTAGAGCAACGGGCGCTTCCCGCGGCACGCGCCGCGTGTGACGTTAAACATGCATGTGCAACGGTGCCTTTTATTCAGTGCTCCGAAACCGCAGCCCTGCGGGGTGCTAAGGGTCACCGAGTTTGGGTCTGTTTATTTGTGCGTGGTTTTACAGTTGCTGGTGCCCAAGGAGTTGGTCAGGACATGTGAAACACCTCGCCGGGGCCATCACACCGAGGTCATTGCTTCGTATCACATCGCTCCATCCTCTATCCGTTTGCACACTCTGGAGATTTCAGGGCAGGTGAGAACATTGCAAAGAGTCGTGAGGAGTTACGGATAGTCAGTCTTAATTTAGGAAGCATCCTTTTCACAGTTGTTTAATAACCGGGCTGGGGAAGGTAACAGTTTGGAGCTGTGCTCGTGCAAGCTCACAAACACATCATTTCCAAACGCTTGCATGCCGCTTGTTTTGGGGGCGATGCTCCAGGCTGCAAGCAGTTAGGAGCGATGGAGAAGCTCTCTTTGCCCTCTGCTGCTCCCACCCTTGTCATCAACCCCTCCTCCCAAAAAAGAAAGTGAGAAGGCTCAACTGTGGGCATATCAGAGCAAAGCACGTGCAAGTCGCTACCCCACCACTTCAAACACTGCCACAAGGAAGCACTACAGCATCCTCCTCCTCGCATGCCACCACCGCACCAGGGGCTCCAGCAGCAGGCCAAAGTTTGCAGAAAAATAATAACAAAACAGGCTTAATCATCTTCGCTTCACGGGTGACTGGCACTGAAATATCGCCAGTTTTAACAACCTGGCCCCACAGTCAAGAAACCCCCAAACTGCATCAAAGCAGAAGTCGGGCGCGCGCCAGTCACAGCTCGCTTCACGCGAGCGGCACTGAGGGCAAGCGCGTCGGCTCATGCAAATCCTCCTGCACATGGAGGCCCCCGTGGTGGCCACATTGACACGTCTTCCAGCGTGGTGCCCCTTGCCACGGGCTCCGCTTGAGGGGCCACCTCCACCGGCAGGAATGACTGGATGGAGAGGGAGGCTTGGGCCAACTGTGCTCACCAAAAAATCTGGGGAATGTTCTCATCCTCAAGCACCTGGCACAAGACTTTTCTTGCACCTCCAGATTTCATGCAGCTCCAAGAACCTTTCCGAAACAAAGCTGCAAATCCTGCCAAAAGCGCAATTATGTCAGCAGCCAATATCCCCCTCCAGCTTCTCACAGCCTCTCCTTTAAATTAGCAGATGCTGCTCCCCCTCCCCTTTGGTTATGGGAGGTGTTTGACCAATCTCCATCCCTCCCATCTTGCAATATCCTGCTAATATCCTGCATGGGCAGATGAAAATCTGGGGCGGCCAACGGCTGACTGACTTGCCCTATGTCTCGGAAGAACGCCATGAAAGCGCCAAGCTTCCAGCATGGACTTTCCAAGGCTTTTAACAGCATTTCATCTGCTGAAGCATCTTTCCGCTTCAGAGAGGAGCACTTCCCTTGAGGAGCTTCTTGGAGCTGAATTGTACGGCACTTTGTGGTCCTTCCCCAGAACAGCTCCTGATACCTATATAAGCACTGCAAATGTAGTCTTTTTTTTCCCCTAGATCTACAGGCTTTCACCAGGGAGAAGATGTGTGCATGGTGCTCCAAAAGAGAACCCTAAAAAATGAGGCTTGCTTAAATGGAGTTGAGAAGGACAGTGTATTCCATGTTGACGTTGCGCTGCTACCCTGTCAAGATGTTCCATGGGTCTCAATGAACTGCTGCCCCAGTGCCTCCAGAATGGCTTGAGAGAGCGGGAGAGGTGAAAAGAGCTGGAGAAAAGCGCCGGGAAACGCGCGCTGAATCCGAGGTGGAGGCAAGCAGCAGTACAACAGACAGCTGGTGTTTGGGTGGTGGTAAATCACCCTGAAATGAGCCTCTTCCCTCAGCTCAATGAGGCCGAAACAACAAAGGGAGGCACAGCTTGCAGCCGGACAGCCCGCTAGCCAACCGCAGACACACATGACAGCTTCATTCAGGAGCCCCGAGTCAATACAAAAGCTTCGAAATCAATCCGACATCCTGCGACCTCAAACAATGCGCCAAATCTTCTCAGAATTGGAGCCCCAAATGAGGGGGAACAGCATTCAAGGGAGATCAAACCGCCAGGCTGCCATTGAAAGGGACTCAAAAGGAGAAGAATGCTCCCAGTTTATTAATGGTGAGGTCTGGCCTGCTGCATCCCAGCCGCCCGAGGTTGCATTCATTAGAGGGCCGCGCTTTGCACACATTATGCAGAGAGGCCGGCGAGCCTCTGTGCGCGCGCGGGCGCGCGGCGCGCTCGGGATGTGCCCCTCTGCTCCGCGCCCTTGTCCTCGGCGCAAATTCCTCCTGTGTGAACCTCAAAGGCTGCTTTTTCCCACTCGAGCAGCAGCAGCGGCGCAAACACGAGCCCTCGCGGCCCAAAAAAGATTTAAAAAAACAATGTGGACGCGGTCTTTCTAAGGAGAAGAACGCAGTGTTTTGCATCTATGCAATCCCTCTTCCCTCCCAGCAATGCTGAGGTCTGAGGAGTTACCCTCTCTGGGGCGAGGAAGGCACCATCTAGGGTAATTTCACCTGCAGCGTCTGCCTTGCAGCACCACGTGCAAATGGGACCCTTTCCTCCCTCCCAAGCATGTGGCAACGGCCACAAAAAGGCCAAGCAAATCCTCTTTATCAGCTTCCCTTTGAAGGCAGGTGTAGGAGTAGAGGCGCGCACAAAAAGGATAAATACCATTTCCAAAAGTGCTGTTTGGATTTGTCGCTCCTAATTATTTTCTTTTCAGCTGCCACATATCTGAAAGAGTCAGACCTTGCCTGTTTTCTTCTCCTCAGCTACCCCGTGCAAGACACAGTGTTAGCCTTAGGAGGTCAGACTTGAAAAACACTTGGGTTTTTTTGTTGTTGTTGTTTTTTGTGGGAGTAGATGAAGAGAAAGGACTGAAGTTTTCAAAGCAGTCTAGAGATTTTGATGCACGTTTCCCAGGCGTTTTAATTGACGATGTGTCAAAATCCAATAAACTCTGCTTTTAAAATGTCCCATTGATCTTAGAAAAGATGGGACTGTAGGAACCGCAGTCACTCAGATTTGGAGACACTTGAGTGCATGGAGACAGAAAACAACACGAGTTCCTTAAGACCTAGCAATTTCAACACACTTTATTCTTAAAAATTAGGGATTTAGTATTAAGGCTTCCACAAAAAGCCTTCTGCTTTACCCACTCTTTACTTATCGAGTCTACACAACTATTACTGCAACTGCGGTCCCCTTACAGACCATGGACATTCTTCTCTTCTCCTCAGAGGAGACAGCTCTGGCTTTGCTGCATGAATCCAGATGGCAGAAAGAAACTGAGCAACGACAAATACTGCAAATTTAAAAGACTTTCTCTCCAGCACAAGGTAGAACAGGAGATCAGCTGAACATGCAGGACAAGACAAGGTGATATTGCAAGCAAAGGCAAGAAAGCTGAGGAGGTCCAGCAAAGCAGCTGAAACTCAGTTTGCTGGAATTGCATGGAGGAAGATCCAAGATTAAGTCTGTTGGTAGAATAATAATGCCAAGATCTTTCATTTTAAACCACATTTTTCTTCTCGATGCAATAACTAAATTTGTTTTACATACCCAGCAACTCCAAACGCAAGTTTTTGAAAATCGGAAAACTGAGATCTTATTTGGACGACTTTTTTTTTTTTTTTCCACTTGCTTGCATGCTTTGAACTCTTCCACTTGAATAATTTAGCAATCTATCTTAAATATTTCACCAATAAATCACAGGCTTGTGTTTCTATTTCATGTTGTAACTAATCAGCGAAGGAATGTCTGAGTCGGAAGTTAAAATTCTGCTCCACCAAGTCGGTTGATGCATAATCATTTCTCCCCAGACTCTCTGGTGAATAAAAACTTCTCTGCAGAATTAACGCTGTATAAGAAGTTCTTTGTGCAGGCACGGAGCACAACTGCAGCCGAGGATCTTATATATTCTGCCAACAGGGCTTGAGATTTCCAGAGCTAATTGGTTTGTAGCGTTCTCCCAGCCTGCCAAGTATGAGCACGGAGGCCACAGCTGAATCGCATCTAAGAGAGGCGCGTAGAGCCCAAGCTCCATGATGCTGAAGACGCTGACAATATTTACAGAGCCCTCTGAATGGCCCTGCGTGGGCAAGGGACCAGATTTACACAACCCGTTGCATTCAGATTCACCTCGGGTGCTCATTCCCATCAAAGAGCAGAGAAAAAAAAAAAAAAGGAGGTTTCATGCCAAAATGGGAGATTTTTAAAAGCACCTCACGGGTGAAGGAGAATGGTTTCCAGAATGGAGCCTCAGGGAGCCTGAAATCTCACTGAAAGCCAACAGGCCTATAGTTTCTAAAGTTCCTAAACTGCTTCGACATTTTTGAAAACTGTATTTCAATGTTATTTTGATGAAAAGTATATTTGTGAAAAGTATGAGAAATGGACTGTAACCCTCCACTTTTCAAAGTCCTAGTTCATTAAAATGAAACCAGTTAGCATCACTTCTAAATATATCTATATACAAACACACATATATATATAATTAATACGCATGTGTATAAGTTTTATATATATACACATATATAAACACATATATATAAAAAAATTTAGTGCAATTAACTCTTTGTCCCTAAATCACTGAGGCACACTCAAGGCAGGTTTTATTTTCATCTCACTCAGCAAAACCCACAATGCATGAACAAAATGAACAGCTAGCAAGAACTTCACAGCTAGCATTTTGAAATTGAAAAGCAAAAACAAGAAAGATAAAATGCATGGGGAAAAAAAAATGAAAGGAAAACGGGAGTAGTTTTAAGATGCATTATTACGAGGTTGCCTTTTATTCGGTTGTGTGTCTACTTCTTGCTTAGTTCTGTGGCAAAACCCCAAAATGCAATCTCTTCTCCTTCAAAGAAATGGATATGTCCCACATGCACATGCTAATGTATATGCAAAATCACGTCTACCCAGTGCAGACGCACACGTGTGTATGGGGGCTTGCACAAACACATGCGCAGGTAGAAAGCTTGAGGGGAGCCCAGCTCCACCTTGGCAAGGACAGCAAGTCTGGCCTGAGCGCGGCTGGGGGAGCGCAGGCGAGGTGGAAATCGGAGACACGTCCTCCTCCTCCTCGTCTGAGGACAGACATCTCCATCTTTCCTCCCTTCTGCAGCTGACAAGACTTCCTACACAAACTGACACGGAAACAGCTGATTTAGTGCTTTGTGTCAGGAATGTGGCCAGGGTTTTGGTCTCCCCGTACTCCCTTGACCGCATCGTCCTCACGGCAATGCTTCGATTCTCTGGAAGGGCTTTCCACCAATGGGGCTTCCAGTGACCGGCCAGGGCAAATTGAATCTGGTTTCCCCCAGGAAAGCTCGCCCCTTCTCTCTGTCCCTCAACTACAGTCACCTCCTCGTCTTCAGCTTTTGTAACTTATCTCTCTGCAAGCTACTTCCCAACAGGAGCCGAAAATTAAACAGGCTGCCCATATGCCATGGCTCACTTGTTGTCTGTTCCTCTCGCTGCCATCTGGCCTATTCGTCAGCCAAAGAAGGCAAAAAAAAAAAAAAAAAAAAAAAAATTGAAACAGGGGGGAAAGAAGAAGGAGAAGAAGAAGGATAAAGCCAGACACAATGAGGACGAGGAGGGAGGTGATGATGCTGTCTCTCACATCTGCTCCTTGGCTGGGCTCCCAGATAGATCAGTAATGGAGAGTAGCAAAACCAGTGACAATTAACCCAAACACAGTCCTGTTTATTTAACCTGTTCAGATAGATCAGCTCATGTGCTGCTCCCCGGGCACGGAGGGGCAGCGCTCCAGCAAGGAGCTCCCCGCTGCGGAGAGGAGATCCTCATCTGCTGCAAAGGGCCAGAGAAAACCCACCAGCCACAGCAGAGCACAATGACTGGGCTGAGAGTCAGCCAACTTCACCCTCCGCATCAGCTTATATCTTCTACAGCACCTCAAGGAGATAACCAAGAGAGAAGTGTCTGGGGGTGCATGAGGTCTGCAGTTCTGCCTTGGTTTTCATCCACACAAGCTGCTCAAGCTTGTCAGGCATCTCCTGACCCTGCCAAAGGAGAAGGCAGAAGGAGAAAAGCCAAATAAACTCCAAAGACCTGGTTACACAGCCCACCATCACGAAAGATTTGTGACAGGGGACAGGTTGGAGAACAGAGCTGTGGGGATAACAGAATTTTTGTCTTTCAAACTGAGACAAAAAACCTCCAGGTTTTAAAACAGATTAACCTGAAAAGTAATTTGTAGAAAAGAACAACTACAAAGTCATTTATTCAGCAGAATAAAAAGAGGGTGAGAAAACTGCATTTGGAGTGGGGCTAAATGTGTCATTTGAGCTAAATCAACCCTTTTCACTGCTTTTTCAGCTTAAGGAAAAAAAAAAAAAAACAAGAGCAATGAAACAGTGTATATGCATAGAAAGGTCGGTGTATATGGTGATGTGGAATTTAACTATACTCCAGTCCATTTACACAGTTGTGTATGTATATACCTACAAGTGAGGGTATATAAATGGGAGAGGAATTCATCTTGTGTTTGCCTGTAAAAGGTGGTATAAACTCAGGGTGCACAAAACGACGTTTCTCTCACTGAGATACACATCAAAAAACCTCCACCCGCTCATCTCAAGGTAGACACCACTGAGTCACAACTCAGTAACTACCATTAGCTCCATGAGATCATGGTGAGGAAACCCCTCTGCGGAAAGACAGCCGGGATGAAGAGCAGACCCTACTCTTCCAGAGGCAGCATGCGTGCAGAGAAATCCCAGATTTCCTCCTTGGATGAGGGTGGATGAGAAGGAATGTAGGTATTGGTGCATTTATTATTAAGGAAAGAGCCCTTGCTTTAGCTGTGAGTCTCTACCCAAGTCGCCAATTCCTCAACAAAAATAGAGGAGAAAGCAGAAAGATATCATATCACCCACTGAAGATGTTACCTTGCCATTCTTGGTTATGTTTTGCAGGGACGGATCAGAATCAAGCTGGGTGAAGGTTTTCACCATTACCATTTCTCTGCAGCCTGGGAGCAAAGAGCACTACTTGCCATAAGCTCCCCATTTCTCCACAACTTTTTTACAAGTGCATGTACATATGCAACATGCAGAAACATGGTAACAGATACCCCAAAACAAAGTTTGAGTTGATTTTTCAAGCATTTGGGCTTATGTTCCTACTGATACAGAACAGCTCTTTCCTCATCTAAGGAGCCCACGTGGAGCCTTCAGAAAGGAAGGAAATCTTTGTGAATGCAAAATACTTCATCAGTAGTAACAGTGGAAATAGAAAACAGATTTTCCTAAAACTGAAACACAATATCATTACTAACTTTAAATGTTACTGCAGTCGGTCCCCAGTAGGGATTCCAGCTTTGGGAACTGATTAGTTAAAATCAGCAACAACAACAAGAGCAACAACTAGAGAAAAGTCTTTTTGCAGCCTGAAGTCATGCGAGGAGATGGATTCCACCACAATTTTCTGCTGGCACCATAAACCAATCCAAGCTCTGCTCTTGTGGTTTATGATCTCACCACTAAGCACCTCCATGGAATGATTCCCTCATATCTTGCTGAGGCCCATCCATTATCCTCTACCTAATTGCTTCCACAGCGCTGCTCAAACAGAGCTTTCCTCCTACAACTGAACATTCATATTCCCAAGAGTTGTTACCTGCTGGGTCAAGTTCCTCAATCTTTACATTTTATGTTACTACAATGGGAAGACATTCCAGTGAGCAGAAAATCATACAAGCCCAACAATCAATCAGATTCCTTCATCTGGGTTTTCTTTCAAACAAAGGGAACTTGCCAAAACTCGTATCACACCACGCTACAGAAATGGGGTGGAAGGAAAGAGGAACAGTGTCAAGCACTATCTATCCACTACAGCATTAAACCAAAACTCCCCAGTAAGTTTGTTAACAATGAAGTGAAATAAAGTCAATGGGAAGGGAGGGCTCCGTGCAGACTGGACAAATGAAAGGGGCATGAGGGATAGATTTGGGTTTGGTTGGCTGGGTTTTGTTTTGTTTGGACATACAGGAATTAGGAGCGACCAACACTGAGCTAAGGATATCCAGCCTCACTCCTGAATGCTTTCAGACTCCTAAGCTCTTAGCTTCCCAGAAAATAACAGACTCAGCTTGTGAAGAGAAATAAAGATGCTCCCCACTTTAGAGCTGACACTGAAAGCCCAGAGAGACCATGCATGTTGCCCACTATCACAATTTAGGTTCACAGTAAACCAAAGAGCAGAAGGTCCATTTTTCATCCAGGGTTTTTAACATTCAAGCCAATCCAAAAATACATCACTTCACATTCCTACTTTCTAAACTGAGATCAAAAATGACTAAGCAAAAACTGTCATCCAATCACCACATTGAGAAGTCTGACATTTAGAAGTTCGGGGGACCTCAACTTGCTTTTGCTTTTCGTATTTGGAAATTCACTTTAGCTCTTCACGACTCTTTCCCTCCATTCATCTCAGAGGCAATACATCTTTTTATTAAGGTCTGTTCTTTCTCTTGAGGCCTGAAAGAAGTTCTTCAAATCATACAGTTTGAGGATCATACATAACCCAGTAAACACCAGGTGCACAACCACAACTTCTTGATTTATGCCAACAGAACCTAGGCTTATCAATAGCTAAACTACCAAATATTGAACAAACATAGGCCAACCTAGCACTGAGATGTGGATCACAACCTCAGGCAGGAACTCCTGCAGTAGCTACAATACCACCTGCAGTGAAACTCCACTGATTGCTTCCTCCTGTCAAGAGCAGAGGCCTTTGTTGACTTCAACCTTCAAAGAGGAGCTTCTCCAGTGCTGCATCATGCCTGATCGTACTGGCAAGAAGAGAAGCATGTTCATACTGCTGACGAGTGGCATGATAGGCTGGTAACACACAGCACTGAGGATGTCAGAGCATTTTTTGTGGATATCTGAGGACTGAAAAATGCCTCAAAATTTGAGTGTTTCATTTTTGTACAAAAGAATTACTCTTTGGGGGGGGGGGCTGTCTTTCATTTAAAGTCTGGGAGAGATCCTGCCCACCAAACAAACTTCAGTCTATTGTCAGTCCCCACCATGTCACTTCTTCACCTCCTCCACATTCCAGGTGTTTGCTTGCACCTATACTTTGCAAACAGCAACATCCCAAAGGCAGGATTAAGCTTCTCTGTATTTCCTACAACATTCTGAGTAAGAGCATGCTACAAAATGAGCATGCTCTGACCCACTATTCTGGCTGCAAAGCACTACAGCAATGGGACCAGTGACCAATTAAGAGTATCACAACGTCGACAGCCTCTACTGTAAAACATTATTATACCTTCCAGCCTCATGTGCCAGAATTACACTGCTTTTAACTGTTATCGCCTACTCCTCCCACCTATTCCTTTGGAAAGATAAAAATCATGGTCCAGGCTGCTGAGTCAGACTACAAATACCCAAACAAGACATTTCCTCAGACTTGTTTTTGGCCACCTCTTTACTGAAACTCTGTGTCAGGGCTGCCAGGATGCTCTTTTAACCTCTTCCTGAGAAATGAACTGCTGCAAACCGTCCCAACAGAAACCATGTGCAGCGAAACAACAACAACAAAATTAATTTGTATGTGAGACGAATTTCTAAATTTTGCTTCGGAAAGCGCATCTTCTCAGCCCAAAACCCTGAGGCACTGTGCAAAACACCCTGGAGACCTGCAGAAGCATCACGGCCTGGAGGGCAAAGCCCAAACCCGGAAGTCATGAAATTCCACCATTTTTGGACCTAGCATATGAACAACTTTGAGCAACTCAAGTTATGGCTCTTGGCCTCAGTTTCCACTGAAAAGTGAATTTCCAAAGAATCTTGCCTCTCCCCACAGAAAGCCCTAATAAAAAGCTAGCAGTTGCAGATAGTATTTTAGAAACTAAGACCTTTGAGATGGCCAGGCTCGGTGCTCCCTTGGGAAGTTCTCCTCTTCTCATTAAGCGAACAAGCCTGATCTTCCTCTCTAGCATTAGTTATGTCGTTACAGTTGAAGGAACTCCAGTTAACTCAGAGTTTCCACTTCTTTTGGGTTTCTTCAGGTCTCCTTTTTAGTTTCAGTTTGTGTTTCCTGCTTCTCCCCCCCCCCACTTTCATTTTTGGGGCTTCAGACTCAAACGGAAACTGAAAGCGTCACTGACTCTCAATTTTCTGCATTTATCTAGCTTTGACTAGAAATCAAAGCAAACCAAACAAAATGAAACAGCAGAGATACCACTTTGGGGCTCAAAATGCAGTGTAGTCTTGGGAGGCTGCCTCCTTTCCCCTGGATGTTGGCCCTTGTTAACCTATCCCCGATTCGCAGCTAGTGAAATCAAACCAGGGGAAGTTTAAATGTCTGGATATTTTCATTTTAAGAATAATTTGTGTTTCGAATTCCTTGGCAGTAGTAGAGATGCCTGGGTTTGGAGGCCCAAGGCCCACTGGAGTTTAATCCCCACATCTTCATGCAAATAGGATGCAGCATGTTTGGCCTTGCTCCAAAAATACACTTGATTAAACAAAACAGACCCCACACGCTTGCTGAGCAAGGAAACTGCAAACTTTGGGGAGCTCCGTTTGAGAGGAGCAAGAGTTCATTTCTGGGAACCATGAGCTCTATTGCAGGAGATGGCTTCGGATCGGTCTCCGATCTGATGGCCTTTTGGCATCCTCCACCCAAATAAACAATGAATTTTTTTAAAACTGATTTTGATTGACTTCTCTTCCTCTCTGTCTGTTTTTGCTGGCAGGGTTGCAAATGAAAGATCAGCTCTTTAGCGAGTGCAACCAGAGCTATTAAGGCCAGCCTGTGAAGAGTGCAAAGAAGTGGTGCTCCCGTTACCTTCCCTAAATTTACCATTTCAGGAATTATTCCACCTATCCTGGGAACCCGATCTCCTTTCAGTGCGGTTCGCACTCAAAAAGCAGAGCTTTGCAAAAACAAAACTCAACCCCAGGGGGAATATACGGGATGTCTTACATTGCAGGACAACACTTTCAACACTTTGTTTCAGGGCTGAAAAAGGAGGGCAAGACAATCACCTGCTTGACTGAGCTCTTTGGACAGGGCAAACAAGCGTCACTTTGTTCTCACTTGTGCAAGCCGAGCAACCACGGAGCAGGGTACGGCAAGGTCACTACAGACATGTGATTTCATGGCAAGAGGACAGTCTGGCAGATGAATGGGCCAGGGCTTCACTTTTGCTCTTGCTGATACAGAGCCTAACACAGCAGGAGGCATTTGAATGCCTCCGTGCCTTAGTTTCCCCACTGCACTTTGATAATCTCGCTGTCTGTTCCTGCCAGAGCTAAAGCATTTCAGAAACGAAGTCCAAGCTTGCAGTACCAGCAGTGCAACCAGGAAAGAGCAGGCTCTTGTGTTGTCCCTGCAGCAGGAATATCCCCTTTCCAGCCTGGAAAGTCTGACCTTTCCAGCATCCAGCTCCAAGGCCCAACTAGTAGGAGGCAATCCTGGCACATCGCAGCATGCTACATCTAAAGATGGTGCACAAAATAAGGCAAGCTTAATATCAGCCAATTTTTGGACCTGTCGATGAGCACTGATGGTTTTACCAAGCCTGTACTGACTGTAAAAATGCTCCTGACCTTCTCTTGGGTATCTTCAAAGAGCAAAAGCCTTTGAGGGTCCAAATGCAACATAATTTGCTGGCCATAAATAGGATATAGCCCTGCCAAAACCCTACTACACTGCAGCTTGTATTGGCAGCTATGGCATTCTCCAAAAAACACATTTTATAATCCCATTTCAGTGTTTTATGGCTGGAATATATAGAAGCAAATGTAAACTCTGCTGACTCTTGAGCTGTTTTTTGGCTCAAGGAGCTGATTCTTTGCACATCTTTCTCTCCATTCTCTTAGGCTCCTTAGCCAACCACAGATTACCAATGTAGAGGCAAGTTATGTTAATTGAAACCTTCTCAGGACATTATCAGCTTTAGCAGGAGCATTTCGAGAAGGGGGAGGGCAAAGGAGGATATGGAACAATTAAATTGCCTCTTGCTAGAGGACGTCAGCATATGAAGGCCAGTCAAAAGCCACTTTTGCTCACATCAGGCCCCTACCTGGCTAGAACCTTCTCCTCCCAAGGGCCACTGAAACCTCCCATGTCAGAGGACAGGCAACCAGAAACCAGGGTGACTCATCTGCAAGGCTTCAAACAGGCAACATTTTGCCTGTCTGGCTTCCTTTCTGTTGCCTGCCGCACGTGTGCACCTTCCAGTCTCTTTCTCTGCCTGAAATCATCTCAGACTTCAGGCGCGTGGTTATTAAAGCATGCCTTGCTATTCTGACTTGAAATGCTGCTAAATATGGTCTAGTTGACAAGTGGATGTACCCAAGGATTGGGCAGCTGCCACGTCTTACTGTCATGCAAGTAGATCTGTATTATGCCCTGCAACTGGTTCATCTACATCCCAACCAGTGGTCTGGAAGCCCATAGCAGGTCTTTGATAAAGACCGTTTCCCAAGTGGTACCAAATATGTGAGAGGAAGAGCAAGTCTCCTTTGAAAGGCATTAAGAATGAGTCAAATTCTGTTCTTGCAGCTATCAGTTTGGGAGCGGGGGGATCAAATGGCTGAGCAATCTGTAAATACCAGGTTCCAGGGATTTCCACTAGCACAAGCAGAAATTTTGGGGGAGCAGTTTCGCCAGGATGATTTTCTGACCAGAGTGCTCCACTGATTCCCCACTCTCAGTAGGAACCAGCCCTCCCAGAGCCTCTTCTCAAAGGCTGAACCAGCATGGCTGAAAATACTTCCTCAATTAGGGCAGAAAACTGGAATTTGCCACTTGTCTGCCTCCATTTTGCTGCCTGTCAGCCTTGGGCAGATATTTCAATCTTGGCCCTTTACACATTGCGGACCCCACGTGTTTAACCTGTGACCTTCCCTGCTGTAATCCATGGGCCCTTTCCCTTCCTGGTTCTCCAACCATGGCCCCACAGCAGAAGGTCCTCGCAAAAGGAGGGAAGGACGAACGGAGGATGGAAAAACACTACAACAGACCTGAGACTGCAATACTTGGAGGCAGAAGGGGCATGTATTTCTCATCTTAGGAGACACTTATTGGTTTGACTAACTGTCCAGGGGCATTTGCGCTCCCACATTTGGGAGAAAGCGGCAGAAGAATAAGATTTGGAGGGGAGGAAAGGAGGAGAAGGGCTTCCTTTCCCTCAGGTCTCCTCTGGGGGCTGCAGCACCTTGAGGTACCTAAGCAACTCCAGAGCCTTTGCTTTTCTCCTCCCCAATCCACCATCTTGCACAGCTGAGCAGTTCATGTGGTGAAAAAATAATGCCCAGACCATCAGCCACCAAAACTTTCACAGCAACAGTACCACAAGGCGCTGAAATACAGGCCCTGCATCCTCCACTCCACCATGTCAGTCCCCCAGGGATTCAGTCATCCTCCTGCTGCACGAGACGCCGACAGCCCTCCCATCACGTGGGCACTTTAAGAGTTGGCATCGGCGTTTTGCCCCTCTCCGCTGCAGATGATTTGCTGTCCATATTCGCTGTCCATATTTGCCTTTCGCACGTAATTAATCATCTGTCTCCCAGTTCATTGGGGACGATCAGCTAGGAGACAGGTGATTCCTGTCTCTTCCCCTCCACTCCAACCAGGCCGCCATGCGTGTTACTTCGGTTGAATCCCATGTAAGTAACTACATAAATAGTAGGTTGGGATTGCCTTCTGTGCCGGTGGAGGCCGCTGCTTGGCTCGCTCCTCAGTGTGCCAGGCCAGGAAAAGCTCCCATCTCATAGCCAGGAGCTCTCAGAGGGGAAACCTCTTGAGTGAGGAAGAGCACAGGGCAAAGACAGCCCTATCCGTCCTCGGGGCAGATGGTTTGTGCAGGAGGAGACAGCACCAGGAGCCTAAGCAGAACATGAAAGAAATGTGGACCTAAAAAAAAATGAATGTTGCAGAGCAAAATGCTGGAAATCCTGCAAAGAGGAGGCTAATTGTCTAGCAAGGCAGAGCAGTAAGAGGAAGGCAAGTTTTCAGAGTTTCTGAACTGGGTTCCCTTGGCACACTGGTTAAAAAAGTAATAATAATAATTGAGGATGTGGGTACACAGGTTCAAGCAACCTTAAAAACCAACATGAATCATCGCCTTGAGTTCAGGCAAAACCTGAACCAAACTTTGTTCAAGGGTCAGGATAGTTCAGCTGAAGGCTGCTAAGTTCACTAGCTCATATTTTTATTCTTCTGGGGCCAAAGCTTGATGTTCTCATAGAGCACATGGCCATGTTTCAACTATCAGCAGACATACAGATTTTAAGATTTAAATATCTGCTCCCAGCTGGGAATAACCACTGACAGCACAAGCATGAGAAAGCTTGTTTCCTCAAGATTTCCCGCTTACTCTAAGAGATTTAATCATCAGGATGAGCTTGGGGTGAATCACCTGAATTTTTGGCTACTGATTCTGGCCAAGACCTCCCATCTGCCTTGTATAAGCACATCACCGCCAATAGACCTTAGCTAGCTAAGTGCTTTAACTGATTGGACTGGGCTCAGTTTTGACTCTGTTGCCTGTACAAAGGTACTGAAGACTTCCCCACGCATTTCCAGCATTGTTATATTAAGTTAAATTACTGCTTGGGAGAAGTGTTCATGGCGGGAATGTTAATGTAACCAAGTTCTCTCTTCCCAGGAGAAGCTGGACATAGATGATGGTAGGGCAAAAAGCTTTCCCAACCATCTAAAACCAGTGAATCTCACCAGTGACGTGGGAGGACCACCATGAAGAGCCAAGGCAAAGCCCACTTCTCCAGTCCATCTACAGTTGTCCTTCTCTACCAGACGCGCTTAAGGATAGAGGTCACAAACACATGTTGCACAAGTCACTAAAGCTGTTTTACTGGAGACTGAATCTCAGCTCATTTCCTAGGCCTGACCAACTAGGGCAAAATGCAAGTATCTAGTTGAACTCCTCCAGAATAGCAGTTCTGCTTCCCAACTCTACCCAGTGCAGGCAGAACAGGCAGGAGGAAGCAATCTCCCTTGCAATGTGTTTCCAAACATCAGCCGACAGAAATAAAATATCCACAGTTTGGTCATCTGGAAATGCGTTCCACTTTTACGTGATTTTGTATCATTAATAATATATACATTTCTTTAAAGAAAAAGAAAAAAACTTCAAGAAGGAAGGGAGAAAGGAAGGAAGAAAGAAAAACAGACAGAAGGGGGGGAAGAGCAGGGGGAAAAGGACAACAATCTGAGACTTTCAATGGGAATGTCCAAAAATAACACAAACAGGATCTCCCTGCCATCTGCTCCGATCCTCTCTGAATGGTTTTCAAAGTAAAAAGCCTTGCCAAAACCTGACAAACAAAGCACTGAGCATCAGTTTTAATGGAATACCAATACTGCGCTTCCCCCACCCCCCTGTCCCTTCGCTACATATACGCGCACACCTTCCACACCCCTCCAGTTGCCAAATAAATGACACTATGCAAAAAAATTTGCCTCGGTTAGGAAGCTGAATAAACAAGGAATAATTCTGCAAGTGCTCCCATATGTCTCCGCTTCTCTGCTTACAATGGACACTAATAAGATTTGCCATAACTAATTCATGCTTTCACACCACTACCCTATTCTCTACCTTAAAAAAAAAAAAAGAAAAAAAAAAAACCCTGCCTGTCCCATGTGCATTTTTCTATAACTTTCACACAGCAGAAACACAAGCCTTTCAACAGGAAAGACCATCCATCCCAGTACAGACGCATTCCACTTAGGTTAGCCTTAAGAAACTTAAGAGTATGTATTACTGATACTAAAGGTACATTAAAAAATGTTTGCAACTTATTTTCTTTTCTGTTCTCATAAAAAAAAGGAAGAGGATGGTTAAAGGGAGTTATGAGGCAACATAGCAGGAACAATGACCTCGAATCCAAAGGCAACGCATTAGTGCATATAAAGCAGAAAGCGAGATGCATTAGCTGGAGAAAACAACAATTCTTCTGTGTTTTGCCTCAGCCCAGTTAAGTGGAGCAAACAAAAAAAGCAATCAAACAGCAGAAACACCCAAGAAATCAATACTGTTGACAGCATATGGTCGTGTTTCAGTCATTTGGAGAGACAAACATGATGGCTAGAGGTGGCAATGGGCACCTGACAGCACCGCGAAAGGAGGAAACCAACTTTCCTTTTTTTTTTTTCACCCCATCCCTCTTTTATTATTATTATTATTATTTATTTTATTATTATTATTTATTTCCTTTGAGGAGGCACTGGGTGCTTCCTCAAAGGCACAGGGAAGCACAGGGTCTGCTTTAGTTCATGACCTAGAGTTGGAAACCACCCAGCCCCGGCTAGCAAATGTTTCTATCCATCTGCAGCCTCAAAGAAATGCCTCTCCTTACTTGAAAACCCCTCCATCATTTTTCTCATACTTAAGTCTTTTCTCTTCATGTCTTTTCTAACTCCTTCCTAACACTTGAAAACCAGTCATGTTTGGTCTCTTTGCCCAGTCTTTGGGTCTATTTACTCATGGAGCATCATCCTATCAGGCAATCCCCAAACAGGTCATTTTGGGGCTACCGCTGTCTATAATTGCATCTAAGTTGTCAGAATCCCTTTTATACTTGTTTTCTGTCCATGTCCCTCCCCTTCTCTCACTGGCCCTTCCTTCTTCTCCAGTCTAAGTCCCAGACTGACCCTGTAATATAACCAAGTACATGATGCATGTGTGCTGACCAGCTATTTGGTCCAAGCTGGTTGTATTTTATGCAAGAGATGAACTGCAGACACAACCCAAATCCAGTGTTGAGGACTCCAGGCACGCAAACAGAATGCAAAAGGAACTGCGGAGGGAACATTAAGTATTTCTACTTTTCCTAACCAGGGATTAATAACACATGGGTTTTAAACAAGGGGACTCCCTGCCCCAGCTGACAGCAGCAGCTGCAGCTTCTGACTTGCTCACAGAGTGGCAGGGAATCGAATCAAAGAGAAAAGAAGAAAGAGGACAACCCTTCCTTGGGGAGTAGGAAACACAATACGAGCTATTCTAAAATCCCTGCAAATACTGGCTTGATATTAGGTCAGGCTTTCCATCCCCCTTCTGTCCCCCCTCCCACCACCACCACGATTTGGAACAAAGGGAAATTGGTATTTTTCAAAATTCTTCTGAAAGCCAATGCGGCAGATGGTTCTTTCCATACTGGGGAGGGAACAAAAAGAAAAACCTGCCAGGATACATATCACCAAGATGTGACAAAGATGGGCACGGTGGATGGCCTCTGACCCAGGGATTTCACAGAGGCCCATTAAACCATGTGGCCAAGATGGACTGAATCAACCTGTATCTCCAGCATGCAGCTGCTGCACACCACAGGCTCACACAAAGTTTTATTAGCACAATACACAAGTGAGGCCAGATAGAGACTGAGAGATAAGTGACAAGGCTTCCCCAGATTTCCATCCCATCTTTTCAGTGCAGCATGCCAATCTCACAAGCTAATGTTAGCAGGCAGAATTGAAGTTCAGCAGGCAAATTCACCATGTAAGGAATAAAAGGCTTATTTAGGCAGTAATTAGTATCTTTCCTAATTCCTTGAGTTTCTTTTTAATTATTATTAATGCAAATAAATCTCTTTTTTTCTGCATTTATTCAGTAGCACTGTTCTATAACCTGAAACCAGTGCACTCTACCAAAGCCTTAAGTATACAGCAGTAATATGAACCCGGGCAAATTCAGAGAGCCAAGGAAAAGTCACTGTCACCTCACTATCTAGCACTCATATGCTTCAGGGTAAAGATCTGGCTGCCTAGGTGCCCCCCCTCCTCCATAAAACCTCTTATTTGTGCTCATTGGCACTGAGAGTCAAACCCCCACTATTTTCAAGTATGCCCCAAGCAGGTCTAAAGGCTCCGTGGTCCAAGTATCCAAGTCCCACCTTGCGATTCAAGGATAAAGTTTTTTTTCTTTTTTTCCTTTTTCTTTCTTTCTTTTTTTTTAAAAAAAAAAAAAAAAAAAAAAAAAAAAAAAAACAGAGTTGTCCCACATTTCACAAACTTCCAGTCCCAGGAAGTACATTAGCAATTACTGTCCACAAGTAACTAATGGCTGCTTCTGCCCACACCCAAGAACCAAACACCTATTGGCAGATGAAGCCCTCCCAGCAAGCTTTTAAATGCCTCTTTCAACTGGTTTGCTGTAGTCACAGAAGAAAATAGGTTTCCCCCACACACACCTCTCCTTCAAATCAGGAATATAATTACAAGTAACGCAAAGGAATTAAGAAAGAAATGGGCTGGAGGGAATTCATCTTAATGATTATATAAATTATTGAAGAAAAGCATCCCATGGAAAGCGACAGGCCGTCTTCAAGAAGAGCTTGCCCATGACTCAGCTGAGAACTGGCAAACGTCCTGTAGATTACAGGACATTATCAGCAAAGCAGGAAAGACATTAATTATGCCCATCTAACTTATACGTATAAGGTTTATAAGATAGAAATAAACCACGTAATTAATTCCATACCATAGGTTCCCTTAGAAGATGCAATGAAAACAAGTGCCTCCAAGCTCCCTGCTAGTATGCATTAAGCAAGATGCTGGCTTCAGGGCTGTCCCTATAGTGGAAAGGCTTTGATAGGAGGGCTAAGAAGCAGGAGTGAGGGTTGGTCAAGCCTCTCTTAGTGCTGCTTCCCAGAGGAAAAGTATCTGCTTCAATTCTATTTTTCTTAGCCTTAGGGGTAAGCTTTCAGCACATTACCCACTTGGAAACTGGGCAGGAGAAGTTTAGCCTGCCAGCCTAGCACAGCACTTCAGTACAAACTGAAGGAGAGGGGAAGAAACAGCAAGAATGTCAAAAAAAAAAAATCATTTCAGAAATGACAGCATAAGCTCTACTTTGAAGGTGCAAAGAAACAGTTTCCTTCGTTTCCTTCTCAGACACCTTGCCAAGGGCAATTACAGAAGAGCCGCCTGCTGGCCAGGAGCATGTGCTCGTGGTTGGAAGGCAGCGACACTAACCCGCTGGTGAAGCAAGAGCACGATGGGTGGCACCCTGTGCAGAAGTCCACCCTTCAGACCTGTCCTTGCAAACAAATCAGGGCAGGCAACAAGAGCAGCGGGGCCGCCACGGCCTCTGGCGCTGCTGCTGGTGCCGCTGCATTCCAGCGGGAGCGTTGGGCAAGGGAAGATTACGCGCAAAAGCCCTCCAGGCTGATCCTCATCTTGCAGCCACGCGGATTGAGAGCGGCTCACATGAAGCCATTGAGGCTACGGTGCTATTAACTGCTGAAATTCCTCAATGAACCACCCAGGTTTATAGCGGTGGAGTTGCTGTAACACCGATGTCAATAGAAGATATCACCTCTCTCGACAAACCTTGCCACCCAGGTGAGAGAGAAAGCCATGGGAAACTGATGAGAAGATAATGGTTCCTGCAATAAGTATGCCTGATTTGACTCTTACCACATTTCAGTGTTTGGAAACCAAAGAGGACTTTTTAAGAGCATCAAGTTTGATCATAGCATAAGCCCAAAAGCTTAATCTCCAGGTAAGCCCTCTTATTTGAAATAAACTTTATTTTCAAACTTCCAAATATGTAGACAGTCACAAAGTTTGAAATAAATCCATCAGTTTCAATGACAAGCAGAAGACTGGTGCCCAGAAGAGCTACACACATATCATTTGATGAACAGGCCACCACTGCCTTTTCTGGAAAAGCAGCCATTTTCTCAACTACTGGAGCACCCCTATTCTATTGCTTCTATCATTGACATTTTTCCTCTTTTCTCTATGCCTGTTTGTTTTCATATATGGACACATTTCTGACCTGTAATTCAGTCACAAAAGTTACTAGTGACCTGAACTTGTCAGCCCTCCGTCACTATGTTCAGACAACTACACGTACATGCACACTGTCCACAGGATGGAGGAGAAGATCAAGCTGCCAGGGCCCATGAAGGAAGCATGGATGAAAGCTCCCCAAACTGATTCTGCTGTGCAGCCTCCAACCAAACTGTGACAAATACAGGGAAAAGAATGCCAGGGATGTGTGGATCAATATGTTTAGGCAACCATACGGCGATGAAAAAGGCCCAAGTGTTACCCCTGGTCTGTGGCAAATTCCTCAAAGGAGTCACTTAATCTCATTACTCTACTTCCCATGCTGTACAGAGAAACAATAGTTTCATTTCTCCTCCTTTTTTATTTTTTTTCCTACCAAACTTGTGCATGCCTTGCAGAAGGACAAACTCTTCTGATGCCTTCATACAGGGCCTGCCACCATAGGCATCAGTGTGCAGCAGGAACAGGAGGCACCACCATAAAATGAACCTGATAGAGACATACAAAACCACAGCTGCAGTCAACTGTTCATCTTGAATGACCATGTCCTCGTTTTCAGCAACACTCCCTGGCATGAGTCCAGACCACACCTAAAGTACTTGACATCATTTCTGCATTAAGACACCTTAGACCTTCTGCCGCCCCTTTCAACCCTTAGCCCATAGCTCCAGGAAAGGAAAAAGAGAACCCAAAAAAGCATTTCAGTTTTACTTTATACCACCCAAAACAACTGCAATTTTTTCCAGGCTGAACATCCCATTCCAAAGCAGCTTGTGTCCTGCTGATGTTGCATGCACCACAGCTTGAGAAGCCCTGTCCTAATATCAACTGACTGCAGCTCCAAGTCCAAATATAATCACGCTGTAGAAATAGCACTTCATGTCCTGAAATGAAGGAGCCAAGTGCCACTGGTTTAATTCACATTAGAGGTCACAGCAAGAAACAGGAGGAAAAAATGCTCTTAGGAAAACACAGCAAACAAGACTTGTCCTTGAGAGTCACGTCTCAAACCGAATCATTTTAAGTTTCAAGAGTAGAAAAAGTCTTAAAGTTAAGAAACAAAACAAAGTTTGTTTACTCTGGATATTTTTAGACTAGTTTCCTAAGGAAACAAGGCTAATGTGACCACACTCTGGATGCGCATGCGTGCATATGTGAATATATAGCAAGGCTCTCTGCCTGCCTGACCTTCTCCTCAATTTTTTTTTTTTTTTTTTTTTTGGAATATTTTGGCCGATTTCAAACAAATTTGACAGGGGAACCCAAATCTTAACGGTTTTATAGCCCTGAAAGTTCTCTTAAAACTGTTAGCCAGAAGACAGACCTTAGAGAAGCTCGCAGGGAGCCAGTGAGCTCATATATCCTTAAAGAGCAGAGAAGACAACTAAGAATCATAAACCAATCTTCACATATTCCAATGTTCATCAAAAATCAAGTTATATATAAAAAAATCTACCTCTTCTTGGGCCACATTGAGGCAGGCAACAAGTGAGGGCAAAGCGCTGGGCTGATGGTAGTGGGTGAGCCCTTCTAGACAATGAACTCTAGACCAGTCCATCAGCCAGAGGGTACTACAACAGGCCACGTGCAAGCTTATTTGCCGGTAGAATACAGTTTGAGAACGAAGCATGGAAAGGACTAGACAACCTGAGGAGGAAGGCAAGTGCGTAAAAAAGGTTGAAACCAAATTCAAATTAAAAAAAGAAAAAAGAAAACCAGCAGCTCTCTGGTCATGCATACCCATAAGCAGGGTTCAGAGAGCACTGCATTGAAGAAGAGAGGCAGGAGGAACACAGACACATGCATGAAGGACCACTTCCCCATGCATGTGAGAAATAAAGACATAACCAGGGCGGAGGTTTGCGACATGAGGCTCCACTAACCTTGGAGGACACAGTGCTTTCGAAACGCGGCTGGCGTGCACTGACTTGGCCGAGCCCTTATGAAGCTGGCTGGGAGCAGCACCCACCCCTTCCCTGCCACCCAACACTGTCCCCTCCCTGCTGTTACATTTGGCACAGTCTTGCTGGGGTAATCGGTTCTTGCCATCCGGCATCACCAGGTCCTAGCTCTGCTGATCCCAGTTACTTTCTGCTCCAAAGGCAAACAGTGTCTCAACCACACCAGACCAAGCAGTGTAGGAGACATTTGGCCATGTTTTGAAAGGAGAAACATGTCACGAGGTCTGCTAGGGAACAAGGAAATGACACAGAGGACCATCGGAGCTGGGCCACGGGAGGGACCCGCCAGAAAACAAAACCAGCCCTTGCTCTGGGCAGGCTCCCGGCCCAGGTCATGCAGCGGGTAATGAAATACAGCAACTCTTCCTCATTTGGCACCAAAAGCCTGCTCAGATTTCCCCAACCCGTCTCTCCACTCCCAGACTCCTTCTCCTTTAAGAAATACTTGACTACATGTAGAAAAATGTCACCAATTCAACAGGAGCAGAGACAGACAGTGAAAGATACATATCAGCTGGCTCTAGGCAGAGCACAGAGATGGAAAAGGGCCCGCTTTACTCCCTTTGCAAGATATCCATGGCATGATTCAGGGTGGTCATTGCTCTAACAGACAGCAGCTTAGGTGAAGGAAAAATAAGACTAAAACGCTTGGGATTCAAACCTCCTGCATGGTGCAAGTTGATGCACCTCCAAGAGGGGCTTGATGGGTGGCAACACAGGCAGCCCGGAGGCCACTCAGTTCCCTTGTACAGGTGTCTTGGCTAACCGGCTTCAAGGATTGAGATGAATCTGGGCCAAAGTAGTTTTCAACTCATAATGGAATGGTTTTCCTAAGATCTAAACTATCTAAGGAGAAGGCCATTCTCTCCCTTTTCTGGAGATGGTTGTGGTGGGAGAACACCAAACTGCAGTCCTTTCATTTGTGTCTTCAACAATACAGTGGGAAAGCAGAAAATAATAATAATAATAATAAAGCAGTAGCCAGGAAAGAAAATGGAATAAATATCAAAGAGCAGAATTCATGTACCTTTTCACTGATATGCTTGGATAGAGAGATTGTGAAAGTGCCACGAGCCTCATGCCTGTTCAAGCAGCTCCAAATTGAAGTTTCATCTGCTCAAAACCCAGCTTCACCTTAACACAGCCAGAAGGAATCTCCCCACTTGTGCTGGCACTTCCATGGGGTTTGCCCCAACCCCGCATCCAGGCTGAGGTCTACAAGACAGCCCTTCACCTCCCAGGCTACCAGGAGCCTTCAGTACCTGCAGTCAGCCTCATAGATAGTTTGGGGGACCAAAAGTAGCACAGAAATAGACCTGAGCCAAGGAGGCTCGTGGGCGGGGGGCTCCAAGCTTTGCCATCATCCCTTGAAAACCACAAACATCTTCTCCTTGCAGCCTCCACACAGCCCAGGGAGCGAGCCCAGCTCCCTGAGCCGCGCTCAGGATGCGATTAGGAAGAGCTCAAGCGGGAATGCTCTTTGCAAGGAAGACAAGCACAGCGGATGAGCAATGTGACGATCATGCACACCAATGGCCAGGACCGCGTGGCAAGAGATGCGGATGCACACGAGAACCAGGAGGGAAGGCACAATGTGCAGTCAGCGATGCAAAGGAGGGAAGGGAAATGCGAGAATGTTCATGATCCTGTGGAAGGAGAAGGAATCCAAAGGGAAAAGCATGTGAACACAACAGCCCTCAAAGAGGGAGGCAGAAAGAAGAGGGGGACCCAAGCAGAGAATTTCCTCTCTGGGTCTAAGTAGCAGAAAAGCAGGCAGCGAATGGCATTTCCAGGGAAAAGCCACTAGGACAGCTTCCTGCAGACAAATGGGATATACCTGCAGGAATCAAGAGGAAATCAAAAATCATGCAGCAAGAAAAAAAAAAAATATATATATATATATGTCTAAGGATAGTGCTTCCTCTGACTGCACACAAGGAAGCTTTACTTCCAATCGACTTGCTGCTGCTCATCTTGCAGCAATAAAACACGCTCACCCATCCCAAGTGCTCGCTCAAGAAGAGTGTGCAATAATAATTACCAAAAAAAGGGAGTTTACATCCCCTGAAGCAGTAAATTATGCAAATTATGGAAGCGCCAAAGAAACTTTGCCAGGATATGTTTAAAAAAAAAAAACAAAAAAAAGGAGGTGGGAAAAAAAGAAAAATGAAGTGTTTGCAGACACAGGAAAACAGAGAGGGGAGCAAATGAAGGATGAGGGGAAACTGAAAATAAATAAATAAATATCACTTCTCTGGAATTTGTTAAGCACTGCAGGATGGGCCAGAACAGATTGTTTCTCTGCATTTGGTGCCATGATTTTAGTGCCCTTTGAAACCAACAGTACATTTGCCCTAGCTTGAAGGAAGAGGCCCTTCCGAAGTGCTCAAGGCTGGAGGAGACCCTACTACAGGGGGGAAAGCACCACGGGGTGAGGCCAGGACCTTGTCCCTTGGGCAACCTGCCTTTTTTAAATAAGCCATCTGGGGCTGAGCAGAAGCAATGGTTGAGCCAGCTCCATCCCCAGACATGGGACCGTGGAAGCCCAAGTCAAACCCTACCCAACACCTCTGCATTTTCAAATCACGGCATGAGCGCCTGCGCAGACAAAGTGCGCTGGAATTCATCTCGCCCTCAGACCCATGAAAAAAGAAAAGAGGAGGAAATCGCCTTGGGTCTTGTTTTAAAGAGGGAGCAGCGGGGAGAAAGCTGATGTGAAACTTGGCAAGGCCCTGACCAAAAAACCAAGAGCTCCTGGGCTAGTGCCAAGCACTGAAGGCAGCAGACCCAGACTTTGCAATCCAGGTGCTATCTCAGCCCCTCGCCTTCCTCGCCAAGGGGACGAAGGCAACCGCACCCAGCGAGGTTGCCTCCCCCCTTCCCTCCCCATCGCCAGGCATCCCCGGGGCAAGAGCTCACACGGAAAAAGCAACATGAGGAAAGTATTTAATGCATGCTTACTTCTTTTTAATATAGTGTAGCAGCTGGAATCAAAGACGGGGTAAAAAACCTAAATAAATAAATAAAGTAGAACAGGCCTCGGCTCATGGGCGGCACAGTGTGCTGCAAAGCTCCACTCTAATCACTGCTCATCACTGACCACAGTCTAGGAAAGCAGGTACTAGCCAAATTAGCAGAACAGGAAAAGCTTAGGACGTGGCACATCTTCTTCCTCCCTAAGTGGCCATGAAGAGATCCTACACCCCCATCTCACAGCCCCTTTTTACAGGGCTGGCATCCCCAGTCCTTCGTGTACCCACATGCTGCTACTTAAATTGCTTCTGTGTTTTTATTACCTGCCCTCCACACTGGAGCTCCTGCAGGAACACTGCACCAGCACTTCAAAGGGTTGTGGACCACTGTAGATGTGGGTTAAATTTTTATGCAACAAACTCCAGTGATTTTTCAAGTCCTAACACAGTTAGCTCCTCCTTAAGGAGAAGAGATTCAGGCGGTTCTCCATGAGGTGCGAGACAACCAGTCCCACCAGCTGAAAAGAGGAGCATGGTGGCCCCAGCTCAGGTTATGCTCAGCCCTCCATCCATCCAGATCAGACCATGCAACACAACCCTTTCTACACCAGCTAGGCATAAACTTAAATGACATCACTCTCATTCCCGAGGGAAATGCGTATATTGGGCCAAACTCTTCTGGCAGAAGTCCACAGAGGACAGGGGCATCCAGCCAACTATGTATCTGGCCCACTGATGCACATGTGTCTTTGTCCACTACTGCTGTTCCTCCCAGTAGCTGCTTTTCTGGAGTTTGTGCTGATTAAAGCAACGGGCAATCAGACAGTCCAACTCTGGAGTGTCAGTGTCACCAAGATGCCAAAAAATACCACAATGATTTAAATGCAGACATCACTCTCTCAGCCCTACTGCAGCTCTGGACATTTGCAAAAAAAAACAACACCTACCTGCACACTGCGCTCTCTTTCAGGAAAACCCACAGATGGGCCAGACAGCACCAGTTTAAGTCAAGTTTCAACTTGTTGCTTCCTCCTAACCCTCTCTTGGCAAAAATCTTTGCAACTGCCACAAGACACTCATGTCAGTCATTAAAGCAGTCAGGTGCTTTGACTGCTGGGGCCTTTCTCCCACCTATTTCTGACCTGCTTCTCCCAATGTCTTCTATCAAGGACTGACAGCAGATGCTCACAGTTTGGGCCAGATGGGACAACCCAAGGTGCAGCCACGCAGGAGATGCAGCAGCACCTGTATTTACCTTTCCCTGGGGAAGGCAGTGCAGGTCTCTGGGTTTCAAATCCCTCAAGGTCGCAGCACCGCAAGCCTTCAAATCCCTCCATGGGCTCGCTTGGCCCCGCTCAGGCAGCTGCCACGCAGCAGCCGTTGGTATTATGCTAATTGCAGCACCGGGATGGCCTCTCCCCATCTGCTCACAGGATCCACCTGCAGCTTTTTACGGCCAGGTCAGGCCAGCGCAGCCCCCAAGAGCTTAAAGCTGGTGCACGGCCTGCAAACACACACTGCACGCGGCTTCGTCAGGGCTGTGGCAAGAGCCACTGCTTTGAAACTCCTTATCTTCGCGCAACCGAGATCTCACCCAGAGTGTGACCGCGCTGCAAGAATTTCCCCCGCTGTGAGTTTCCTCACAGCTAGTTTTGTTTATTTAACCTTCTCTTTGGACAGCTACATGGAAGGTGTGTCCATTCCTCCATACCTGTCTGACTAGACGACAAGTGGAAATGACAGCTCCGATTTCGAAGCATCCACATTCCCCCCGGCCGACTCAGGGCAGGCATTTGATAGCAAGGTGTTTTCCTCACTGCACGGTCATGCAAGGATTGCTCGCAACACCCTCGTTATCATCAAGCATGGCCTTACACAAGAGTTCACTCCCCCAGGTCTCTGGAGCCAGCCAGGGAGGAAAGGGGAGTGGAAAGGAGACATTAATGCTATGACAGTTTCCCATCTTGTTCAATACGCAACAAAAATCTTACTATACTCCTGGGCGAAACCTCCAGTACCTCTTTGCTATGCTAAAGAAGTGTCTTTCACACAGAGTGTCATTCACTAAGTAAAGAAAAAAATCTCCTTGATTTCCTTCTTTTTCCAAGTTTAGCTTCTAATGAAGTAGTCTCAAAGTGGGCAAGGCTCATCTCCTCAGCTCTGCCTGAAGTGAGTGGGAAAAAAAGCTTACTTCAGCAACATGATTTAGAGTTGTTAACAGATTTTTGGTCTAAATCAGTCTGTGGATGAGACTGCACCATTGGCAGTGAGCTTTCTCACACTTAGAGCAGCTTTCTAAGCATCCACCACATCTATGAGCAGTGGAGAACTCCTACATTGTGAAGGAAATGAAAGCTGTAAGAACAGAGAGGACAAATTAGCCCTGGAGCTCTAAATTATTGGAGTTAAATCCTAGAGGAATTTGCCCACGAATCTGTCGTCGTTTTGGAGATACTCATGTACCTTTCACCAAAGGTGGATTCCTAACCAAGCCTCTGCAGTGCTACAGAGGTGAAGTACTGTGAGAAAACCTCCATGTGAGCAAGGTTCCTTTGTCCAACACAGAGGACAGAAAACTCCCTAATACCCAAAATAACACACTTAGTCACAAGGATTTTCCCCCTGCCACTTTTCCCCCTGTGCTGCTCAGAACATTCAGCTAAACATCTGAGAAAAACACATGCATGGTACATTACTGAAAATTAAACCAACGAGACAAAAAGGCCATTTCTGGAAAACAAAACACACTTAATAAAGAAATTCTGCTTCTTCTCCCTGAAGGAATCAGAAAGATTTTTTTTTTTAAATCTAACTTAAAGTATCAAAAATTTGTCGCCAAAAGCATATTTCAAGAAAATGATAAGCACTGGGAAGAAAATGAGACTTGTAATAGAAGTATTTTCTCAAGCGTAACTACAGTGTTGCTAGCACAATGCTGTAATCAAGAATAATAGAGCCGTTAGCCTGGAATACAGGAATGGATTCAATTGTTCTCTGTGCACATACCTGTATTTTAAGATCTAGTCAAAAAAGCTTTAACTGCCAAAAGGCTCAGACACAAAGCGGTCGAGAAGTAGTTTCCTTCATTTTTCACTCACGTAATGATTAATCTTAAATCTCAATTACGTGCAAAATAGAAGAGGCCTGGCTGAACTTTTGATCCCTTCAGAATTGGTTAATATGAAGGATAGTTCAAGATCATGTCTTTAGCGCACACAGGAATGCTGGAGGATCCCTATTTTGTGTTGGCTTCCTCGTAGCCAAGCAGAGCTTTGCAAATTGCACTAAGGTTATGTCTCGGACACATGCTGTTTTGGGCAGGTTTAATTCTAGCTTCTTCCTGCTTTCAGAAGCTGCATGGGCTTAAAACCCCATGTCCAAGCAGATCAACTCTTCAGCTGATCTACCCTCTTCTTAGGGGGATACCAGCACAAAGACCCTTAAACAAGCAAGAGTCTCATTGTCCCAGCCTCATTTGGGTAACAAGGCTGATTAGTTCTGAATATTCTTGTGTAAAGTAACAGTATTTGGCTCCAGAGCCAAATTCTGCCCTATGGGGCAGACTGCCTTCCCACGAGCAGGACACAGCAAGGGGATGGTGGAGAGGGTTACAGCGCTGGCTGTCAACCACTATGGAAGAGATCTGCATGGGTGGGAGAATAAGAAGGGTGCAGGACCTTACCTTCTTCCTGGAGTGTGCTCTGTCCTCCTCTTTAGCTGCTTTGCTATTTTTCCCAGCTCTGGAGATCTTCTGATCCCCAGACTGCTTGATGGTGATTTTGATCTCAGGAGGGCAAATATAGTTCTCCAAGTTCTTTGGGGGCTTCTTAGCTCTCTTGGTGGTCTGGATTTTTAGTTTTAAGCTTCCCTCTGTGAAGTTAGCCTCCTTGATGGAAAACTCCTGCTCTTCCAGGCCATCTCCTGCCACCCATTTCTCGCTGTCCGCATTCGAAGTGGAATCCACATCTCTGCCGGAACCCAGCTCATCCTCTTCCTCGGGCTCCATCCGTTCTCCGCTCACTGGGATCCCCTTCCCCGAGCCCGAGGCAGGCAGCATGGTCTCCCCCGTGCAGCTGGGGGCAGGTGGGGGCTTTGCAGAGCTAACAGTGGCCGGCAGAAAATCTGCCTCTCCCCCCCTTTGCCGGGAGCTGCCTAAAGTCTCCCTGGGTTCCATAGCAATACCACAGCGCACTGGAGTCTTATCGGAGGGAAGGGAGAGCGGGAGGCGATGAGAAGAAAGAGGGAAGGTACAATGGTAACTGTCTGCAGGATTCAGAGTCCCAGTAGTCCAGGCGCTGCGGGGAGCTCAGAAGAGATCAAATCCGCAACTGTCAAAAGAAAGGAGAAGAAAAAGGAAGTTTGCACTCACGTACGCAGCAAATGTGACTGTGGAAGTGACTAAAATGGAGCACGCTCAAGCTTCCCCTGCAACATCTCAGATAACTTCCCTGAAGCAAAATGGGACCTGATGCTGCCCCACACTTCCCAGGGCTGGATCTGGTGCTTTGGAATAGCTGAACCGAAGAATGACAGCCAGGTGTACCGCTATGCTGATAAAAGTGGATATTTAAAAACACGGAAGAGTGTATAAATGCACACTCCTCAAACTCTGGATTTGGGAAAGAGGCAAATGGGGAACCAGCTCTTCATACCCATGAATGGCCTTGTTATCTCAGAACAATTCCTTTTAGAGTTTCTTTTTTCTTCTTTCAAAAAGAGGAGGCAAAGATTTACTTGCCTTGAGTTAAACTATAACCCAGTGATCAGAACACTGAAAACACAGTTTTTCCCTAGGTATCAGGGAGCAGGGTTTCAAACTTCTATCTCCCCTGCTTCCTAGGCGGGAGATGCAAGCACTCAGCTGCCAGCTAGGCTATTCTACCAGGGACTCCACTTTGGATGAATTATTCAATGCTCCCTGGGCCAGACGCACACTGTCTGGAGCCTGAGATATTCCCTTGGGCTACTGGAAGTATAAGGAGGATCCACCTGGGTCTCCTGTGTGTCAAGGACCTAAGTAGTGATGGAGATGGAAGAAACACAGAGTCAACATCAGAGCTACTCCTGCTCTTGGTGGCAAAGATCCAGTAAAGACTGTGGTCTCACCTCTTCATAGCTGGGCTTCTATAGGGATATCACCAATGTAACCCTCCAAAATAGAAACACTCACATTCAGTACCTTCTTAGAGAGTTTTGGCCAAAATTAACAGCAGAAGCTGTGAATGGACCTCTAAGGCAAAAATATTCACCATCCAGTGACATAAAAAAGCTGAGCCGAATACCAAGCATTTGATAGAGAAATACACATAGGGTGTTGTAAAAGCTGCTCTTTGTTAGTACTAAGGTGGTTTCACTCCCCCATATAAAATCCCCAACCTACGGCAAGCCAGACAAGGGTACAAAATTGGCAGAAGAATAGCTCAGAAAAGAAGGAGGATAATTTTATGTTGCATTAGTACCCTGCAAGAGTTCCCCAAGGGGTCAGGGGAGTATTGCTTCTGGCATGCAGAGAAGGAAAGGAGAACACACTGCCAGGACTAAGTGCTGGGGGTAGAGACCTACACTCACAGCAGTAGCTCCCTCTTAGATCAGCTTGGCCATAATGCCAAACCCCACCTCTTGACCAAATACAGGCAATATCTGAGCACAGCCAGGGATTTCCCAGGCCATTCTTAGCAGCTATAAGCTGCAAAGGAGAAACAGAAGTCATCCTGTTACCTATCACCAAATCATAGCAGTACTCTTAGTGTGTTTTACTTCAAAGCGGAGCTCACCATGAGAGGTCCAACACACCCTCCTACAAGGACTTCACCACTGACTTCTTGCATGAGCCTAAACCGCCCCCCAAAATAATATCAAGCACCTTTTCTTAATTACACAGCTGCGCTTCCATTTGAGTACGGCCACGGGTCACTTGTCCGACCCTGGTCCATATGGCTAGTAATGGAAAGTCCTAAGCAACCTACAGCTCCATGAAATCATTGGGTGACCTCCACCCAGGTCCCAGCAGGCACAAATTTAAATAGAGTTCCCGTAAATAGCACAAGCTGACAGCCCAAGCAGGAGGGGCAGGGAAAGAGGAGAACTGTCATGGAGCCTGAACCACCATCTGGCCTTAGAGGTAGCTTCTGTAGCTCATGGTAGTTAGAAGTACCTTGGCAGAACAGCACAAAAACACTTATGCTTAAGTTGCACATCTCCTGGCGACAGAGAGAAGATTTCTTTCCCAGAGCTGTTGTCACTCCTGTCTCATTTAAGATGATCTGTAAGAACCAACAGACCCGAAGTGTCCCACACCTCTGCCCCTTCCTGCATTGACTCACCCTGCAGTCAGCTAGTCTCCTTTTTCACCACCTACAGAAGGAGGACAACACCTCATTCAAGCACATCCAAAGGTGGCTTAGCTAATGCCCATACATAGCTTTAAACCGAAGAGTGTTTACCATGTGGTAGTTGCTAATTACTAACGCAATTAGCACATTAAAGCTGCCCAGCTGCATGGCACTGCTCCACCTAATTGACCGACCGACCTTGCCTCTCCTTTGTGCCTATGGAGGAGATGGGAGTCACGGTTACCTTCCTCTTCCAACCAGTCCAATCAGGAGAAGAAAAAAAAAAAAAAGAGAAAAAGAAAAAAAAAGAAGGAAAAAAGGCCATCTTATTTATCTGCCATTTCACGTTGTTAATCTCCTTAGAGAGGGACACAATGTACACACGCTCCTGTGCGGCAACATAAACGCAAGGTGGTAAAAGCTGGGCTGTGCAGCATTCCAGGGAGTTACTGCTCTGGTATGCACGCATGTACAATGGGCACTCTGTGCCGGCCTCCACCCACAGCCCATTAACCTCTCCCGCTGCTGGAGGAAAAGAGCAGGCTTCTCCCGCAGAGCCTCTGCGTTGGCAAGCGGGCCATGGCCCACCATGCCAAGGCAGCCATGGCCAAGCAGCAGCAACTACAGCCACCAACGTGGCAAGCGGATAGGGGTGCTGGGCTAGGATTGGGACCCGGCGTCCAGAAGGGATCTGAAATAAGGCGGAAATAAGGAAAGCCCTTCTGCGTTTTGGGCAATGGTTTATGCATAGCCATGAAAAAGCCAGGTTCCTCCCTGAAAGAGTCCAGGGTCTCAAGCAGGCACTTTAGGTCACAATCCAAACATCTCCAAGTCAGCAAAGACAAGAAAGGGAGGAAGAAAGTCGCTGTGTCCTGCCAGTCTCAAATGGGCTCTCATTAAATCCAGCTTAAAGCTCTGCTTAAAAATATTGGCCTCACCTTACATTAAGAGTCTGCAGAGGATGATATCAACAGACCCATAGGTAGCAACAAATAACACAGAGCTCAAATGCTCTACAGAATTAAATGGGTCATTGTTTCAAGTATCTCCTTTCTCTCCTTCAGGGTTAATAGTTAAATGACTTGGGTGCAGGGACATTATACTCGTCTTTCTTGTTTGGGCAGGCTAAGCGTGTGCTGACTAATTAGGAAACCTCACTGCAGGCTCCGAGCAAGCAACCCCACTGGTAGGTTCCCGCGCTCCCTTCCTTCCTGCACTCCAGGCGCAGGACAGCGGTGGGAACGGCTCCCTGTGTGGAAGCGCGAGCAGCACGAGACACCCCACCGGCCCATCCCTCTGCATGGGCTCTCTCTATGAGAGTTGTGTTTCTTTCCTTGCAGCCACAACACCTTTTTTCCAGTGTCCCCACCACCACCACCAAAGATATGGGGATCTGCACTTTGCAACAGAACAAAAATACAAAGCAAACAAACAAAAAAATCTAGGAGAGAAAAAAAAAAGCAAGAAGTGGGACCTACAAAAACAGAAAAAGCAAAACATAAGCTCCCAAAATCACCTGGGTGGTGAACCAGCTTCACCTAGTTCAACCGTCTGTCTCTTGGGCTTCTGTCTTCCAGGCCATGGCTTGGACTGCAAGGAGAAGTGCTCTATGAGAAGGCAAAAAAGCACTTTTCCTCTTGCAGTTCTTCTGCCTTAGCTAGCACTGTGCAGACCTCTAGCTCTAGCAAGGAAGTTTATTTTCCAAGACACTTGTAGCTCTGTTTTAAAAAGCCCAAGAGATTGGGCTTGTCTAGACATTTAAGTGGTTACCCAAACTGACCTCCCAAGCCTCTGAGGCTCAGAGCATCAAGCCCTGTTCAATGAGCAACTACAGATGCATTTTACCATCCGAATTAAGCTCCCAGAGGAAAGTGTTACCACTAACAGGCTTCCTGCAGTCAAGTTAAATTTGAGGAGGATAATTCACAGGTGAATGACAACAAATTTCACAGAAGTTGGCATTAGCTCCTAATTAGGGAGCGATTCATGCTCCCTCTGATAAGTACTGAGAAATAATCAAACAGCTGCCTGTTCAGCCTTGCTGCAGTTGCTCACATGTCTTTTATCAGCACCTCTGGGTACTGCTGATCCACTTCTAGAGGCAAAAGCCTGAAGTCCAAGACCTCCTGTGGGTCAAACTAGACATCTGCCCTAATAGACTCCAAACACTTCCTTATCCTGCCTCAGGCAACCACACGTTTGCAGGTATTCAAATCCAGGACTATAAATTGCTTGGACTGAAAATTTGCTAAGGACAAAAAACAAGGGTGAGAGACACCGCTGTCTTGTTAAGACCAGGGTCAGGGGAAATCCAGATACTTTGAATTCTTCATGAGATTGAAGAAAGTGGCCATAACACTTGGTACAGCTTTTGCCATATAGCAATGATTGCATTAGTAACAGGCAAACAAAAAAATGCAAAGGAACTAATAAACAGTTGCAATAAACAACTAAAAGCAAGTTAGGGTAGGCGGTCCAGCACTTGTGCTGCTACTCTGGCTGCTTTGTACAAGCACAGGGAGAACCAGGAGAGAGTGCAGAGCATGTCTAGCTACTAAGACTGCTTTCTTTTTATGTATTCAGTCCAAACTACCTTTAAATGAAAGAGCAGTGCTATTAATGGGGTTCAGATAAGAAGAGTGTGACACACCAAAGGTGAAGTGGAGCCCGCCTCTATCACGTAGTGTTTGAACTCACATTCTTCCACATGTCATAGGGTTGTTAAGAAATCCCTAATCTCTGCAAACTATCAGCAATCCTGGAAACTTCTTTACGCTCCATCTTTCTAAACCCCTTCACCACAAAGTGCTGGAGACTCTACAGCAATGTTTAATCACAACGTATCACCTTTCACGCCAAGGAATCCTGGGTTGCTTCCTCAATTACAGTAGCTACCCACAAGGCACAGGCCAGTGGACAACCAGAGGAAATGTTTGGTCAGAAAGCTGTTTTTATGAGAAGCGTCAGCGAAACTTCAGAATCCATCATGGGACACCAAAACACACACATACAAAATATATATATGTGCATGTGTATATATGTATATGTATAAAGCAATAACTTGGCATACGTCAAGCTTCATTGAACTCAGTTAACCCAAGTTAGCAATAAAACAAGCAACATATTTCAGTATTGCTTTCAAAAGTCTAGGAGCTTCGAGCACAGTATTCTCACCACGTGGCAAGAGCAAGTCTGATGAGGATCAGCAGTAAGTGTGTGATCACACTTATGTTAAACTGACCGGCACGCACGAAATGGAGGTTGGACCTTACTTTCATAGCAACTTACTTGCCTCTAGAGGCAGCTCCAGAGGATAGGTAAAAATGCAGTGATTCATCAAATCAGAGTGATGCAGACAGATGATACTTGATGGGGTATAAAGCCTGCTGGCATAAAATTAAGCTATTGTACTTTTCTGAACAAATTTCCACCAGCAGAATGAGTTTATACTGGATTGGTATCACACACCAGCAGCGCATTTAATCTGCAGCTCGGTGCCCTAGAGCTAGGTTTATTGTTGTCTTTGAACCATGGCCTTAGCCACTTCCTGTGGCCACGATATTCTTCAAGAACAATCCTGCATTGGCAGGGAGCTAGAAGGACGACTGTGACCGCTATTTTCCATCCATGCTATAGATCCCATAGAAAACACCCTCTCCTTTTCACCTGCCTGATGTCAATTGTGAGGGAAACAAGGCAGAAAAAGTCCCCCTTCAAGCAAAACAAATGAATATAATCTCTTAATAAAGAATCAGAGATGACCTAGTGATTTCAAAAAAAAAAAAAAAAAACAACAACGACCGGACACAGCCCTGAGCAACCTGCTCTAGTTGACCCTGCTTTGAGCAGCGTGGTCAGACTCCACCATCTCCAGAGGTCCCTGCCCAACCTCAGCCATTCGCTGATTCTGTGATGTACTTTTTGGCCTTTATCTCCAACGATGGACAAATTGGATGCTATTGTACTGCAATTTTAAACACATTGCAAAGATACCTGCATACAAGAGATACGTGTGTCAAGGCATTTGTAAAATATAAGTGGATATACACCAAGTGCAGTATCAACTCCTAAACTAATATGTATATTTTTCAGAGGAATGTCTATAACTTAATGACTATAATCCACCGATTATCTGTATAAATAAATAATTAAGACATGTTATTCTTTAATACAGGGAGTTACATGCGCAGGGGGTTACACAGAGAAAGGCTTGTTCCCCTTTCCGTACCATTCTCCTGACCTTCTTTCAGCCCTTCCACCTTCCACCTGATTTTGCATGGGTTATAGGTAGATTTTTTTCTGAAGGAAAGGGATATAGTTTATCTCAAGTGCGGTCTATCCATATGAAAATAAAGAGCAAGGGTAATAACAGTTACCAGCCAGGGACAGAAGCAGCAAAATTGTAATCTCTCCATTCATTTCCATCAGATTGCTGTGAATCTAAGTGCTGTCAGCCCTCTGCACCTCCATCAGTGTGGCCGAACGAGCTGACTGATGGGACTACCTTGGCACAACTAAGCTCGGCTAAGGCAGCCAGGAAAAGCCAGGCTGGAGGGGAAAAAAAAGACAAGATAACCCAAAGATCTCCCACAGCCAGACAAGGCTGCAACAGCCTCCCTCCACCCAAGATAAAAAGACAAAAATAAATGAGAGCCTAAGCATATCCTTAATTACAGAGGCATGTAAGTGTGCACATTACACACATGTGTATCTGTCTTCTCTACACAGAGACATTAGGAGTAGATTATGGCATCATATTTGACTCCATAATTAGGTTGGAGACTCCATAATTAGATCAGATAGTCACCTTTCTATGTAAGTAACTGACTATTGTACAGCATGGAAGGGAGGGCCAACTGAATGATTAAACAGCTGACACGGCCATAAATCACAAGGCCTATAAAAGCAATACTGCCCAAGGTACAGCTGTGGCAATAGCCAGCATAGCAAAGCACCCATCTGTGGTAGGAGGAGAGATGCCCATCAGGTTGCCCAAGGACTTTTACAAGCTCCTGCCTGAGAACAGCGCCAAGGATTTATAAAACTACTGACTCGCAACTTAAAGCTAGCCCTGGGTATAGAGGGAAAAGAGTCTGTTCATCAGGCTGGTAAACATCTCCTAATGCTCACTGCTGGTCTCTGAAGGACTTGTCTCACCCAAATTGCACCCTCAAAGACAAATGCTGCTGCAGAATTGCTATAGAGCATGACTCAATGCAAGAAATACTCTAAAGCAAGAAATAGTGTTTGATCCCATTGATGCCAACAGATAGCATGTCATTTTTACCTGTCAGCCTTGCAAAGATGAGGCCTCCGGGACATCAGAAAGCAGAATGAAATGCAAACTGCACTCCAGCTCATTACAAGTGAAGGAGCCAAGCCAGGAGATCTGCCTACATAAGGTCAACCGGTTGCTGAGATCCCAGATCGCGTACATCATCTCTCAATCCTCAGGCATGACATACTCAAAGGTGACTCCTTAGATGATCTAGGAGAATACTCTGAGCTCTGCTGGGTTCGGTAGTGTGTACAACTACAGGGAAGAAGCTTATGCCATTAAAAACAGACATAAAACTCTTTGGGGAAAGTGTCAACATACATTTCAAATGCTTATTCTGCTTTACCCAGCTGGTGCCACGTGCACCATCCTGGAGGTAATGAAGGCAGCTCCAAGCTACAAACGGAAAGTTTTATGGGTATTTAGGGAGAGGATATTGGCACAGAGACCAGCCACAGAAAGCAAAACCCTGCACAATTCCATCATCTGTGTTACCAAACTTTCCTAGATTGACTCTGCTCTTGGAAAGCTGCCATCAGGCACAGTAGCCTCCTTCTAACACCATCGTGGTAGGGCAGTAATCTCTCCTCCCTCTGATCAAACATTTCCCTCTGTGCCCTGAAATGTGTGGAAAATGATCTCTCTATATAAATCATTAACGAGAGCCTTGTTTTTATTTATTGCTGCTGCCATGGGACTCCTCTTTCCTCCTCCCCCTTTTTTTTCCCTCTTCCATTATTTCATTTTCGTTTGCACAAGTGCCAAAGACATCAGCTTTCCCTCCCTTCAGGAAAAACAAATAAATAAATAAAATAAAGCAACACATCTGATAGGAAATGCACTTGGTCTTGGCTCAGTATCCATTCCTGAGAGCTGTAAGTGATGGCACAAAGGAGCCAAGAAGGACCAAAAAAGGCTTTAGTCCAGGATCTATCCTGCGCCCAGTCTGCAGACTGTACAAACAACACATCCCATATCACCCAATTCTGCATGCTTCAGATGAGGCTAGGAATAAGGCTGGATTGGTCCATGTGTGTTAGTATGATGAGTAAGCACTAGTATCATGTTTAGTGCTGAATAATGTATCGAGGAATCCCTAGGCCCACAGGGGGACTGTGAAAAAACGGGGCATACAAGAAATGTCATACTAGAAGGAGAATGTGAATTTGGGGTATAGGGAGGAGAGCACCAAGAGCCACCTGCCCTGCACGGAGAGTGGAGGCATAAACCTGAAACAGGAGTGTGATACAAGAAGACACAAGGAGAGGAATATGGGCAAAGGTAGCTTAGCCTCTAATGAGGCTGATGAGGAAAGGGTTACAGAAACACTGGGAGAATTGAGTTAGGAGTTAAAATAGGAGTTAAGTCAGAAGTTGAGTTGAGGAGCTAAAAGCCCTACTGAGTAAACATTGGACTCAATCTGAGGAGGCAAATAGGATCAAGAACGTCAGATTAAGGTTTTGAATAGTAGTGAGACCATGCTTTCAACATGGCATCTCCCCATGAATTATTCTGCTCTGCCAGCCCAGTACATCCAACCATTTGTAGCTGGAAGAAATAGAAGCCAATTTTTTGCAGGCTTAATATCTTCATAGATAGCTAAATATTACTAGTGAAAACCTGGCCTCAGTCATTCCCTTGCGACACCACTAACTTCAGGGGAGGATTCAGAGGGTTAGAGTTTGGGGGAATCCAAGGTCAACTCAGTCATGAGTGTCCCTCTCGCTATACCAATATCATATGGGTCACTCTGCTCCTAATCTGAGTCCTTGAACACAGAAAGGTAGATAAAAGGATGGAAGAGCAGAAGCTGTTTCTGTGACCACCTCCCATAGCACAAAATTCTAATATAAAGCAACATCCACAGCGGTTGATGCTTGCGGCGCTTATCCACTATCTGTTAAACACTATCTGTTTAAGTCAAATCACTAAAAGATCTTGACTGGCTTCAGGATGCTCACAAGGCCATTTCAAACTGTCACAGCTTCAGGAACCATGACCTCCAGTTTTTTTCTTCCTGGTAACACGCTAGCAGAAGACAGAGGCCCTCAGCAAGCCCTATGTTTATATCCATTTATCAGCTCAAAGTCCAGCAGGTTAGACTGTTGCCCTGTCTAAAAGCATGTGGTTAGAATAATTTAAAAGGGGAAAGTCTCTCCTCTTCTTCCCCCACCCTCACTCCTCCTGAATAAATTTAAAGAAAGAGAAACATCTGACAGCTGGAGGGAATTTACTCAACCTTTCAGGAAGAAAATTGCCGTCAAGCAAAGAAAAAGCATGACATTTTTCAGCCCATTAGGTGAGGGTTTATGGAAGTTACAAGGACATGAATATATGGGTTAACATTTTAAATTGTTTTGCAACCTTCGGAATAAATGGGCATGTATAATAACTCTTTGCCCAGATGCCTGTTATAATATTTTGCATGTATACAATCCTGCTCAAACCCTTACTAAGCTCCCTTACTTAAGCTTCACATCTCTGATCCCTTCTGAAAAAATAGGACTAAAGGATTCAGCAGAGTATTATTCCCCTGTATAAAATTCTATTGATTCCCCACTACAGAATTCCATAGCAAGGTTTTAGAGAAAAAGAAAAGAGAAAAGAAAAAAAAAATGCAGGAAAGATTTCCTTGTCTAGCAAACTAACAGAACTTCAGAGAAGTTTCTGTGCAACTCCATTGCATTTTCCCACACCAAAAATTTAGCAAGACTCAAGAAGAGGTGGGTGGGTGTCATAGTGTTGTCCAAGACCTGGGTCTGGAAACACAGAGAAATAAGACCAATATCCAAGTCTTCCAAATCACATGACTAGCACATCCAGGATACATGCATTCATATGGAGGAAAGACATGCCTTGTGGCTTGACCTCTGGTTTGAATATCATCATTTTCTCTCTTCCATCTTAAACCCGAGTTCCCCATCTGCTAAAATACTGGGGTAGAAACAGAATGATTCATTGTATGCGTATATATCTCTCAGTTATAAAGGTTACGGCTAACAAAAATTTCAAAGCAACATAAAACCTCAGGCTTCCGATCTTTAACCCATCTCTAATTTTGAGGTCTATAACTGAGTACTGGATTACCCCATGCTTGCCTACTACACATTTTTCTGAACAGTTTTGTGGAGCATTATTACAGGAGATATCGTACTAACAGAGGGGAAACTTTTGCTGTCACCCACTGCTGCAGTCTTGCTTTGCTCTACAGGACCAAATAACAACTCTTGCAGTCCCTGCTTGCTGAGAAAACAAGAACTCACCCTTTGGACAAAGAGAAAAGCTAAATAAGAGTAATTCCTTCCCAGGGAGCAGCATTTGGATATAATCACAGCACCCCACTCACTCTGCCAGGTCCTTGTATCCCAACACACCCCAGAGCGGAGCTTTTGGGGGTTGATCCCTCTTAAGCAAGAGTAAAGCTGACTATGAGTTGAACTGGACTGAATCCCTCGAGATCTTATCATGCATTTTCCCGTTTTGTCACCTGTGCTTCAGCTCCACAATTTTCCCCCATCTGAAGATAGCAGGATCATCATCACAGACTGGCAATGGCACACGTATTTGGTGGCCAGATAGCCTGGAGAAGATGGCAGAGAGCTAGACTGGAGATAAAGCAGAGCTATGAAAATCTAAATCAAGTTCAGATCAAACCCTCCCGGTCCTTGGGGTGTTTGAAGTCTAGAGTTTTGATTTGGCCTTTTGCAGAGGGATCTGACTAATCTGAGGACTTCTAGGCATATTCAACTTTAAGAAAGACAACAAGAGCCTAAATTAATCATATCAGAAGAATGCTTTTTGCATGAACTGCCCCACAGTTTACAGGAAAAGCAAATTGTTTTTTTTGGACAATCTGTGCTATCACCTAAATCCAACTCCAAAATGGAAAAAAAAAAAAAAAAAAAAAAAGCTCTTAATTCTCTTCCCTCTATTATTGCTGATAAACAAAAATTACCACCCAAAGATTGTCCAGCCTGGGGAGACATGTTGTCCTCTGACTGCTTTTATTCAACTGAAGTAATTATTTTTCCTTTCTCTTATGCCCTCACCTCTAAGTTCCCCTCCTCTTGCTGTCCTCACAACTTGCATTAATCTGCAGTAAATGTGAATGCAGAATCCGAGTGTCTTTTGGGGACCTTCGCAGCATTTCATAGCTACCCAAGCGGGTCCAAATATGCGACAAACTTTCAAAGCCATGTCAAGTGAAACCTTCACACTGGGAAGAGGGAGAAACCAGCTCCAAGGCTCTGAGGGCATCTGAGAAGCGAGCAGGCTAAGAACGTGCCTTTGCAACTCGATTTATTGTCCGCAACGAAAAGCAGAGCATGGCCAACTTGGGAAGTTTGGAATTATTTACACATCTAACAGCCCCCCAGGCTAAAAGCTAGAGTGAAGGGGATTTAAAGCCCATCTTCAATCAAGATGACAATTTCCTAAAAGGATGAGTCATTTTATTTCCTCAACATCAATAATGGGGAAGGAAACTTCTTTTATGTTCAGTCTCAGCAGAAACCATAAGCCATGCAACAAAACGCTAGGAACCTTTTCCAGTAAATAGCTAAGCATCTCCCCAAAATCTCGCCTTTCTCACTAGACTCTGGGCTAACTCTAAACTTTGAGAGGCTGCTATCCTAAAAATGCCCAGACTTCCCAGCAGTGACTCAACCAAAGAGAGATTTTGCAGAAGGCTCCATCCAACCACCTTTTTGTGCATGGACAGATTGGTTGCCCCTCTCCTCCTGCCACAGGCATGCCTCATTGCAGGCAAAAGCAGCATGCAAAGTTTTCAGAAGATGGTTTACGGCTACTTCAATGGGCACTACCACCCCATATAGCACGGAGCACAGTTGGGCAGGTAGCAGTGCTGCTCACCAGCACCCTCCGAGACCCACACCACTTTGGAGATGGGCAGCTATGGGGAGTGAGAAAGACCGCCAAGGAGCATGGCTAAACAAATCGGATATCGATTCACTGGGTGAGTGAATTCAGAGCAATTGGTTGGATTCGAGGACTGTTTTTACGTGGTTCATTAGACAATAGTCTTTCTTGCTACCAGTTGGGTCAAGAGTCAAAATTGCTGTGTAATTGCAAGTCTCTGAGCACAAGGCAAGAGTTTTTCAGTCCTGGAGGGTGTTGTCCAAAGGGGAAAGAAAACAGAAGGGAAACATTATGTATGAGCAATTGAGCCCTACTGAGAGGACAAAAAAAAAAAAAAAGTCACTGAAACTGGGATTAGCCAAATCTCGTAATGGAAAACAAGAGCCCTGTTGGTAAGCTGGCACTTACACCTAAGAGACATGTGCACGGGGCAAACGGACCTCCAAGAACAGGTCAAAACGGACCAGAAGAGGAGATTAAACAGCATCCAAAGCCAAAAAAAAAAAAAAAAAAAAAAGATTGTTGGACATTTTCAAGCACTTAACTTCTTGAGTTAATTAAGCACGTGGCAAGAGCAGTTATTAAAAAAGAATGGTTCCCAACTTAATCAAAGCACATTATTGGAAATGATACTGAGAAACCTCAGTAGAGAAACTCAGTAAATATCAACTCAAGCTAAATAGCTCAGTTATGATTATTATTAATAATAAATCATGGCCACTGTTTCTTTTGTTTGCCAACAACTAGCATAGTTTATGGCTCTGCACAAACCTAACACACCATTTTATTACATTTCAGAGAGTGCATCCTCCTAAAATGATAATGTGTTAATAATCTATGCTGGGCTTTTTGGCAGGAATCAAAGAGCTCAAACAACTTGAAATAACATCAGCAAAAAATTATTTATTCCCCATCCCTAGTTGCAGAGAAAACAGAGGTTTTCTTGGCTCAGTTACTTCTCAATAGATTTCTGGTTTCAATTAAAACTTTGAGTCTGAGAAGCTTAAAAAAAAAAGAGGCAAAGCCAATAAGGAATGGAAGTCTCCATTCACTGTCTGTTTCTCCTTTTTTTTTTTTTTTTCTCCCTCTGCTTTTACATAACCATTCCCAGCTAGGAACAGAGATTTAAGTATAACTGCATTGTTTGCAGGGTTTTTCTCCTTTTAGTTAAAATAAAATAATAATAAAAAAAAAGCAAATGGCTATAAAAAAAAGGTAAGTTTCTCCCTCCAGTGGAAGCAGCTTCTAGCCAGGGCAGCAATGTAACTGAAGGCAGAGGAAACGCAGAAAGGTGCGAGCAAAACTGCCACACTTGGACATTTTCACCAAAGGGCTTTTATTTTTTTCTTGCTGTTTTCCCCCTCATTTGCAATCACAGGCCCTGGACACTTGTTTCTCCAGGTTCGCAGCGCCGCTGCCTAACGCCAGCCGGGCACTTGTGCCATTACCATCGCGGGCGCCGCGTCAGTCCTGGCTGCGGGCGCTGCCGGGTCAATAATTGCTACCACTCGGGCTCGCGGTATTAAACACGGGACTGGATCTGCCAGCGAGCTCTTTACCCCCCAAATCCTCCTGTCAATACCAGAGGGATCAAATTACCCTCCGTGACAGCGCAGGAGCAGCCCGCTCAGTGCTTCCCCCGCCGCAACATCCCCGTGCACTTTGACAGATGGACATATAAGGCAACGCGGCGATTCCCCCAGCCCGACAGACACCCCCGTACCCCCCTCCGACGGCCCGATCCGGCCCGGCCCGTCCAGCCCGAGCTGCCCCCCTCTCTGCGGCACCTCGGCGCTCGCCGCCGCATTCGCTTGTCGCGAACTCCTCCCAGTGCCCGCCTCGCGCTACGGAGCGCGATCCCCCGCGCGGCCCCGCGCCCCGTCGCCCCCCGACGGCCGCCCGGGCCCCGCGAACGCCGCCCGCGGCGGCTTCCGCGCGCTGCCCTCGGAGCGCCCGGCGGCCGCGCGGAGATTATCGGCGCTGCTGATGTGAAGCGGAAACGAATCGGAAATCCTTCTCTCGGCTGCCCTGGGAGTCGCAGAAAGGCACCCGCGGGCGCGCACACGCCGGGGGGTCCGCGCGATGCGGAGCGCCTGGCGCGCGCACACACCCCTATATATATATACATACACGCACATACGCATGCATCTATACACACCTCCAGGCGCGCGCACACACACATGTCCGCGCACCCGCAGCCTCGAGGTACCGAGCAGGGGTGTGCGCGCGTGTGCGTGTTGCACGCGCGTGCACGGCGCGGGGGGGCACGCGGTCCCTGGCCAGGGCTGGAGGTGACAATAGCCGCCCTCGGCCGCGGGCTGCGCTGCCCCACGGTCCCACCTCGCGTGTCCACCCCCTCCAACACTCACTCACACGCGTGTGCAACCCGCCCCGCGCTCAACTCCACTTCTACCTGGCTTGATTTCCGGCGGGGGGAAGCGAGGGGCGATCCCGGCTAATCACGGCCTTATTAATCCTCATGATTAACGCGCTCTCCGCCCGCCACGAGCAGGGGGAGCCGAGGGCGACGGGGGGAGGTCCAGCAAAGGCGGGAGAGGGTGGGGGTCCCGCGTTGCTAATTGCGGCTCCCCTGTCCGCCCCTCTGCACGGAGACACTTATTCGCCGGTGCAAAGCGCCGCTTTTCGGGACTGCGTGTCCTTTTCAATGTCAAAAAAAATACGCGCGGGGCCGCGGCGGCGCCCCCAGGGAAGCGCCGCGCCCCCCCAGGCACGCGCAACCCCCCCTAAGGTTACAGTGTTGCTCTCTAGCTCCACTTAACCTGCAATTTAGATTGGGGGGGGGGGGGTGGGATTTCCCCCCACCACCACCTCCTTTTCCTTTACACACATCTCTGCCACCTACCCCCGTCGGGGAAAACAGATACACACTAGCAAAGGACGGGGGGATATTATGCAAACTCCCGAAATAAATGCACCCCCTTTCCGGCAGCACGGGTTTAACCCCCCCCGCCCCCCCGCACACATCCCCTCCCGGCACCACCGGCGGCCACAAAGCATGGGAGGGAAGGGGGCTGCGGGGGGGGGGGGGGGGGCGGGGGTCGCAGGCGTTGCACGGCAGAGCAATCCCCCCCCCAGCAATAAAATAAAATAAAATAAAGCCCTTTCCGCGCCATTGCAAAGTCACAACACCAAAAAAAAAAAAAAAAAAAAAAAAAAAAAAAAAAAGACGACATTAACTTTTGCATGCGGGGGGGGGGGAGGAAAAGGGGGGGCAGGGAAAAAAAAAGGGGGGGTATGACCCTCCCGCACCCCGCATCTCCCCAGACAGACCTTTCCTCGATGCCTCTTTTTTTTTTGTGCTGTTTTCCAATTATTTTTTTTTTTTACTAACCCATATCCCCAAAACGGCGGCGGCGGGGGCTTCTGAGGCAGCTTCCTCCTCGGCTCCTTCTTTCTTCCTCCTCCTCCTCCTCCTCCTCCTCGCCCGGGCTCTCGCGGCCCCCTTCCCTTTGCCTCTGGTCCCCCCTCCGTTTCAGACGCCGGTTCCAAGCCCTCGCCAGAGCCCCCCGAGGTGCTGGTGCTCGCGTTGCGGCAAACCCATGGCGCGGCTCATCTGTCACATCGGGGGGAGCCTCGGCCGCGCCGCGCCGCGCACGCAGCGCCCGCGGGAGGAGGAGGAGAGGAGGAGGAGAGGAGGAGGAGGGCGGGCGCGCAGAGAGGAGGAGGAGGGAGCAGGGAGGAAGGCACCCGGGGAGAGGGAGATGGACGGGTCGCGGAAAGAGAGAGGGTTGCGGGGGGGGAGCATGGAGGTGGGGGGAAAGATAGCGAGATAAATGATAGAGCGAGAAATCGAGCGAGGGAGAGAGCGAGAAAAGGGGGGAAAATGGCGTCTTGGAAGCCGGAATCCCGGAGTAAATCAAATTAACGCGCAACACCCAGAGCAGTCCCGGCTAATTTTAGCAGGAGTCAAAATAAAATGGAAAGGGGAAGGGGAGGGGGGGTGAAAGAAGGAGAACGAAAAATGAAAAGGGGGGAGCAAAAAGGGGGGGGGGAGGTAAAAAATCAATGCACTGTATAAAATCCTGGGTTGGGAATCGATGGAGCTTGTCTCTGTTTCCCCGGCTTGCTCGCTTTAGCTTTTCTGTGCCTTCTCTCCCCCCACCACCACCACCTTTTTTCTTTTTTCTTTTCTTTTTTTTTTTAGGAGAGAAGCTTTTTTTTTTTTTTTTTTTTTTCCTTTTTGTTTGTTGGTGGTGGTTGTTTGGGGGCTTCTGGAGGGCGGGAAGGGGAGGAGAGGAGAAGCGGGGTGCGGGGGGAGGAAAGAAGCGTTTTCCTTTTGGCTTTTCCCGGCGAGGAGTTAGGGGAAAAAAAAAAAAAAAAAAAAAAAAAAAAAAAGCCGCCCCCAGCCCCACGAGCGAGGGAAAAAGGGCCGCGCAGGCGGCGCCGCGGAAGCCGCCCCGCGCACCGCGGGCAGAGGCTGCGCCCCCTCCGCGCCGCTCCGCGCAGGGCGGGCGGCCCTACCCGGCTCCCCTGCGGGGTCCCCCCGCACCCGAGAGCGCAGGGGGGCATCAGGGCGTGAATTCAGGTTTTTTATTATTATTATTTCGCCTTTCGGGCGGCGGTTTGTTTATAAGCAGAGCTCGGGGCCCTCGGCTGCGGCTGTCGCTTGTCGTCCCCCCGGCTCGGGTTTTCCCTTGCTCCCCGCGTCCTGCAGCACCGGTGGCTGAGGGGGAAGGGGGGTGAAATAAATAAATGGCAGTGATCAGGCACACACAACACACACACAACACACACAACACGCACACACACACGCGCGGTGTGGCTGCAGTGCTCAGCTCTGGGTTAATGTACTCAACAGTGCCACTACCTGACACAACAGCAGCAGTGATGGGGGCAGGGGAGCAGAGGCAGAGGAGGTTGAGGGACATGTTTTGTTTGGATTTCCCCAGCCCAGGCTTTTTTTTTGTGTGTGTGCAGCCCAGGCTTCTTCCAGGTGTCTCTCTCACTCACTTGTCCCCTCCTATCTTACCCTGGAGCCCATGGGGTTTGCACGTCCCACAGTGGATGCTACCCAGGGTCTCACATTTGCACTTGTGGTGAGGAGCCCCACTTTGGGGCTGGGCTGGTGCTTCCAACACCCTCTGCAAGGTTAGGATTAAAGCCCCCATCACCTGCTCTCGGCATGACACAGAATACGGTGCCCAAAGCACAGCCCAAATGCAGCTCTGTGCCTGAGGACACGAAGGCAGGGGTTGTGCAAAACCAATCAAGGAGGTTTCCCTCCTTCTAAGCTCTCTGGATTGTGGGTTTTACCATGGGGTAGATCATCAGCTTGTTGGAGTAACCACAGTGGTGATGACGAGGCACCCCAGGAAAGGAGACGGTGGGATGGATCCACAGAGGTGGCCTTGCAGGTGGAGGTAGCCCAAGGAGCACTCACGCAAGGACAACCTGGCGTGGCTCCCACCAGCCATGAAGGCTTGTTTAGAGGCCACTGATATGCTGCAAGGGTCTTCACCTGGGACACAAGGGCTTTGCGTTGTCCGCAAGGCTCCATCACACCCGTAACCAATTGGTGGCCTTGTCGCCATGGGGCAACAGGGGCTTTCAGCCCCACGGGGCTTTCTCCTGGTTTTTTGGGGGGAAAGCTCCCAGATCCGAATTGCACCGAGCTGTTATTTCTCTTTGGATCCCTCCGGATGAGTCACCCTTGCCATGATGCCTGCAAAACCCAGACTAATGAGTTTGGGCAGAGCAGCAGCAAGCTGTGCCTGTCCTTTTCTTTTTTTCCCTTATGTTCTTCTCCTCCCTTGGCGCTCGGCTAATAGCAGAAAACAAATAGACAAATCGATAAATTACACACACGCATGCACGCATGTACAAAAAAAAAATATATGGCCAACAGATCTACCCCACCTCCATCCCAAACAAACACCCGCTCCAAAAAGTTGCACGTCGGAAATGTCACACTGGAAATGTTGACATTTCTGATTGAAACCAAACAGCAATTGTCATTTTGCATCAGCGCTTTGACATAGGACGTGGGCTTGTTTGTTTAAATTAAATCACCCAACTGGAGCTACAGTTTGTCGTTTTACATCCGAATGAACCAAAAAAAAAAAAAAAGAGTGAGCTTCAATGTTCCTTGGCAGAACTGAGAATGGTGAATGGTGTTTCTCTGAGAAGAATTTGGGGTTTGAAAATATTTGGCAGATAAAACTGCATTAAAAAGTTCCACCAGCCATTGTCTTCCTTCCTGTAACAAGCTGATACTTGGGCCTGAAATAGTTGGACTCATCAGGTTAGCAGAAAATCCGACTTTGGAACAAAATATTTCAACACACACACACAGAAATCATTTTTGATTTTCCTTTGTTAGAAAATAGTTTAGCTCATTTTCAGTAAGTTTCTGATTAAAAGAAAAAAAAAGTATTTCTTGGGTCTTGGCTATTTTTTTTCTTTTCACTGTTTCTGGAGAGTTTACATATGCATACACATATATATGTGTATATATATATATATAATATATTTAAGTATATATATATTTAAGCAGCTACACTTCAATAATTTAAAAATGAGAAGTTTAATTTAGTAAGCTACTGAGATATTGACTTTTTTTTTTGCTAGTTTGAAATCATAGGAGTGTTTAAATTAAAATAATAAAAAAGTAAGTTCTTATATGATATTTTTGACTGACCAAAATTGTTTTTAGGCATTTCTTATGCATAACTTGCAAATGCCAAAATAATAATGTCTAACCACCTGTAGGCCTCAACCCCCCCAAAAAACTGCCAGGCTCATGTTTATTAACATGAAAGGACAGAGTCCATTTGGTGGCTACCATATGCAACCAATAAGTCATCGAGGATCAGGGGTCACCTCAAGAGATTCATTACCTATAGTTCTGTCTTCTGGATCTTTATTAAAAAAAAAATCTCCTTCCTCTGTGTATCAGGGCATTAGTATAACTCGGGTGGATTGTCTGCTGAAGGAAATTTCATTTTTGTTCTTTTCACTTAAAAAATACCATGGCACTCCTAAAGTTGGATTGGTTTTCTGTAGTGGACCTGGGATGCATTTCCTCCTTTTGACTAACAATCTATACCTAACCTTGGCTGCATGAGATAGGCAGATGTTTTATAATGAAGGCCACGAGCCTGTTATTTTTATATAAATATCACTTTGAGTTAAGTATGTATAAGTATTCCTGGGTTCAAGGCATGACAATGTTATGCAGAATTATCTGGCGATTTGTAGGCTAATATGAAAGGAAAGAGATCTGCAAGATCCCTGGTCAAATACCTATAAGTTTGTAGAACTAAAAAACAAAAATGTAAAAACAACCATTTACAAATATTTTGGATTGCTTAAATCAGGTCATTTCACCTACTTATTTTATCTTCTCAGAACTCTAGGAGACCTCTGAGCTTTGCATTCATGAGGAACTCCTGGGCATCCTGTGGTTACAATTGGTTGGATCCCCTGGCAAGGTAAGCCGTGAGAAACTGTATCCAAGGCAGCTGAAAGGAGGAGGAAAAGTCCTCCCCCCCCCCTTTTTTTTTTTTTTTTTTTTTGGTTCAAGAATTTGAAATTCAGCTGTTGAGCAGTTGGTCCAAAAATAGAAACCGAAGTGCTTTCCAGCATCCCCCTTTTTTTGCGGGGCCCGCAGACATGCTGTGTCAGGTTGCAGTATTGTTGCAGGAACAATAGCAGGCAAGGCCCAAAACTCAGGCCCAAGGGTTTGGAAACCTAATCAGAGAAGACAAAACACCCTCTCTTGGTTTAATTCTTCATAGCTTTAGCTTGTCTTTTTTTTTTTTTTTTTCCCATCATTCCCAAGCGTTTTCTTCTTGTGCATTATTTTGTAATTAAGTATCATTATCCCTATATCAGTATCTCCTCACTGTGGCCAAAGACTATGTCTTGCTTGCTACTATGCAGAAAAAAAAAAAAAAAGAAAAGAAAAAAGAGAAAAAAAATCCTATAATCTGTAAATTCGCTACAGTAGCAGTTGGAAGGAAGCCGTGGTGGCCTCGCAGCACAGTGTTGTAGTGTGGGAGATGACCACTTGGGAAACTTGGCTTCAAGTCCAAGCTTTCTGGTATGTCAAATCTTTCCACAGTTGCTTTCCTCCCTAAGGAGCCAACAACTAAACATTGCTCCAAACAAGGATATATACAGAAGCTGTAAGATGTGCTGATGTGATGCTTGTTGACCCACCAACAGAAGATCGGGGGATGCCCTTTGCTCAGGTTGCTCTGTTATTTGAGTCCTTTGGAAAGTGCTTGAATTTTTGCATCCTGCAGCTCTTTCAACACATATCTCTGTGTTACTGCCCTTACTGTTGTGGTTATGTTTTGCAGCCTTTCTGGTGTAAATCTGATCTAGTAAGTGCACTAAATTCTTTCCTTCATAAATGACTTCAAAGAAACTAATTACTAATAAGCATTAAAACCTACCCTGGATTCTTATGTGCATCAATGCTCTAATATGTGGTGGATTTCAATCACAGTTTTCATGCTGATTACAATTTTACATATATATATGTGTGTGTGTATATATATCCTTATAAATAAATATAGATGCTGTAACATGTATAAGAAGCATAACATCAGGCAAAAACCATCAGTCATAGGACTAGCATAGGACGGGCATAGGACTGGCAGGAGACAATTTAGAGCTACATAATGTAGGAATAGGAAGTGAATGCAAATACTGGATCTGCCACTCTAGGTATAAAGAGTTGTTTAATCTAGCTAGGGAAGTCATAAGAAGGAGTTGATAACTAGCAGTTGAAGTCAGGGAAAAGATCACATTGCAGTGAGGACGTACGTGGTTGACAGTGATTAATCATTCCAGAAACTTAATAGGACGATTGGTAAAAATCACCATCTCCTGACATTTTCAGGTTGGAGCCTGGGTGACTTTGCAGGAGATACATTTTAGCAAAGCAAAAGTAATTGGGTTCAGTACAAGAGGAGACGCGAAATGAGTTAAGCACTGCCTAACTGACAGACCTCTGAAAGTAATTGCCAATGCAGAACTGTTGTTGAAGAGGAGTGTTACTGGAGTTTGTCCCCTGTGCTATTCATCAGTGATGTGGAAGTAAATATAAAGCTATTCCTGATGACATTTGTAGATGACATTATGGTTGCTGAAACAGTAAAGAGTGAGGAGTCCAGAGCAGCCTGGTGTAAAAGAAGAAAAAATAAAATAAAATAAAACAAAAAATAAAAGCAGAGCCTGGATCAGGCTAATGAAATGAAAAAAAAAAAAAAAAAAAAGCAGTGAAATGCAAGATTGACCCCTTGGAAAAATAGGAATTCCTTTTTTCCCCCAAAAAGGAAAAAAAAAAAAAAAAAAACAACCCTGTATAACACTAGGAACTTCAGGCACTGCACTGCAGGACCCTCAGTCAGAAAGTGCTAAAGTAGTCCTGGGTTCTCTGCCCAGGTGATTTGCAGGGGATGGCATGAGTAAAGTTGGTCCTGAGAGACTCTTGGATGATTCTGACAGCTGCATTTTAAAACATATGGCGACAAAATTGGAGAGGGTACGGAAATGAGCCACAGAAATGATTGAGGGCAGGAAAAAAATGATTTGCAGGGCAAGCACTGAAGAATTATGGTTAGCTATCAGAGAGAGATTTGATTCCAGGGGAAAAATGCCTTATAAGGGAGGATATTGCAAGGTGCCAGAGGCTTGGATTCAGGAATGCAAGTTTCTCAAAGAAGCAGGACTGATACCATTCCTCTTTCAGGATTTCCTTAACTATAGTTCAAATGGTTCATGCCCACTGTAAACTCAATTTTTAGGTTCCCAACCCTGTCCATAGAAAGTCCTAACTTCTAGTGTTGAGTTCACAAAGAGTTTAGGTGTTGAACCGAGGTGGGGGTTTTGCAATGCCCATGGCCTAGGATTTGGATTTCATGGCACCTTCATGGTCACATCCTAGTGGTGATGGGAGGCAGTATGACTGCTGGACCTCCATCCAGCACCCAGGCCTCCACATCAGTGCTTTAAATGTGACACAGCCGGCTGTTCTTAGACAGGACTGCCGTGCGTTTTTTTGTACTTTTCTGATCTACATAAATGATATGAATGGGTTCAGGGAGTCTCGATTTTCCTCACCTAAGTACATTACCCATGGAGAGGGTGGATGTTTTTATTTCTCGTAAAAAAAAGCAGAATAGCTTTGGCTGTATTAAAATGAGGCATACTCCCCCCTCCAAAAATCCTCACAACGTTTGGAGAATGGAAAACATCATCATTTGCTCCATATGACTTTATGGTGCCAATCACAACCCAAGAAACCCAAACCATGAAATAATATCAATAGCCAAAGGGTGCCTTTTTCCATCTCTCTGTATCCCCTGACCTCCTTCACCCATAGCCAAGTCATTTGCTTTCCTTCTAGGGCTTTGCACAGCTCAGCCCGTAGATGCCTGGTACCTTTTAATCATTTATGGTTGTTGTGGGATACCCTAAATATTTGAACAATGGCACGAGTGGAGCAAGATGCCTTGAATTTCAGCGCAAAGCAGCAAATTTTGGTAAGAGGGTGCGGACAGAAGTGGTGTGTTGGGGTGCTTTGCTGATTGAACCCCACCGCCAAAGCTGAGTTTAGGGTGACACACCAGGGACGCCTGCTCCTTCCTTCTCCTCCTTGCCGCTTTTAGCATCACAGCGCTGTTTTTGTCTTCTCCTTGTCCTTTCCCGAAAGCTGCTGATTTTTGAGTTTCCGTGTGCTTGGTGTAATAGACATGAACCATTGCCCCCTGCCGGCTCTCCGCAACAGCCGGCTGCGCGCTCGGATGCTGGAGCACAGCACCCACGGCCTTAGGGAAGAGGATTCAAACCTGGAACCCTTCCTGCCTGTAATTTAGGTTCGGGGAAAGAGAAGAAAGTCAAGAAGAAATAAGAAAATGCAGAAAAAAGAAATGCAGACTGGCAGAACAGGGAGTAAAAAGCCATTGACGATAAAAAACATCATTTAAGCCCAGGATGCAGTTACATTAGATGCTTCTTTGGCCCTTCATTAGAGCAGCTTGCAGTCACACAGAGAACATTTACACCCATGATCTGTCGGACATAGGGACCGCAGCAGTCCAATTTTACAGACAGGGAAGTGAGGCATAAAAAAAAATAAACTATAATATTTTACACTAAGGCGCAACAGGAGTCTTGAGTGGGAGGAGTAGATTTCCTTACTCCAAAGTATATACCAGCTCTGTCCAGCTCTGATTGCAGGGATTTTAGCTGGCATGATAACATTTTAGACTTTTTTTTTCACTTTAAAGAAACTTTGCATCTCAAATAAATTATATAATATAGCGCAGATAACTTCTACGGAGAGCAAGCTAAAAATACATTTTTTCTCTTTTTTTTTTTTTACTTTTTTTTCTGTCTTTTTTTTTTTTTTTCTCCATCACAGCTCCTGTTCCCAAATTACACTTGCCTTGCTCGGAGCCTTAGAAAGCTGACACAGAACAAATTGTCCTATGCAAATTGCAAGTTTTCCTCCTGATTGACAGCAGTCTAAAAAGATGGACTAATTCCAAGGGAAGTCAAGCGAAGACGGCACTGTGACTATTAACCCACTTTGGAAGATGCTCCAAGTTTCCTTCTGAACTTCAAGCGCGGACCTCAAACAACGACGCGACTGCATCCAAAGTGCAGGGTACATATGGATGGGATACAGCGAACTACAGGTTGTGTATTCCCAGAGCAATGCTCTCAACCAAGCATCCATTGAGCAGAGATGCTTTGGCTTTCCCAACTACTGCAGCCTGCACAGCTGACAGGGAAACACAGATCCTTCCCTCCCTCCTAGAGACCTTACTCTTAACAACTTGCAATGGGGCGAGCAGGCAGTCAAGTATATGAAGAGTTGATCTTTTTGCCTGCTGTTGCCATTCAGTGAGCAAGGACCGTTATTGCTGATCTTTGTGCACGACGAAGTCGAGGGGACATGGGCTGTTGCAAAATTTGTATTGCCACAGGTCTGGTTTGATTGTGCCCCTCTTTGCCGCAGAGCCATGACCGAGTTTATCGAGGCCTCCCTTTGCAAGTGATAATAAACCTAATAGCTGCCCACAGCTTAATATTTTTTCTTGCACTACATATGTTCACTTTTGGTCCTCAGATTTTTTTTTTTCTTCAGTCTCCATCTGTTCTTTTGCCTTTGAGGTACTTCAGTTTCCATGGAAATGACAACATCATCTGGATGGGCGGAGCTCCGCGACACGCGGAGCTGCTTCCCTAGATAAACTGCTTTGCGAGGTGCAGGGCTGCTTGGCAAAACCACAGCATTTCTGCCTAGTTTACTGTCTGCTGGCACGGATTGCGTCCTATGTCTGGTGCCTTCCAGCTGCTCCACGCCAGCCACATTCAACGCCATTCCAAGGGAAGAAGGTCACTCCAAAGAATGGTACCTGTACTTGACACTTTTCCTCTCAACCAACCCAGCAAATCCAGGGCAGAGCCCCTTTGCTTATGTGGCCATCAGGCCTTATTTCAGGATTGACCTCCCCAAGTTTAACACGGCCCCAGAAGCTGTTACTCAGTACTAGCAATATTGATTACACAGGCGCATGGAGATGAAGGTATTTTAGATGAGTAATGACTACTGGCAAGGGACAGGAAGACAGGGCCAAATGCATCTAAAGAAAAATATAATGGGAACTTGGCCTATGGAGCTTGGTATTAAGAGCTGTACAGTCTCCAAATATCCAAGTCCATGCTTTCTAAGAACCTGAAATGCTCTCTGTCTAATCAGGCAGGTGGAAAATGCTAGGGGACCCATCCCAAGTCCATTGAGATAACGTTACTACATGCTTAGCTTTTGCTGAGGATGAGGGAGTCTAAGCTCAAATCCTTGCATCTTCTATCCTAAGATTAACTTGTGATGTGGCTACAATGGTATTTGTTTATCTTCATTATGATTATTTTTTGGTGCCCTAATTCCACCTGCAACAATTTTTTATGTCCTTTCAAGAAACAACCTCACAGAAGCACTAAAAAGTCTTCCCATGGAAAAGCAAACAACCAAATGATGCACCCAAGAGTGGAAATCATCCCTTCTCCTCATCCATAGAGTCATGTTCCAGCAGCAAACCCACAGTTTCCCAACAGCCTGGACAATCTGTTGGAAGTGCTGGCGTTTTCACAGCAGTTCAGGAAAAACACGCTGCTTGGTCCAGCATGGACAGCATGCTCCAGGGCCAGGAAAGCCTCAGCAATCCTCCTTCACTTCTTTCTTATGCCTTGGCTGTGGATAGCTGGGTCAAACACCATCTCAGTGAAATCCCCTGCGATTTCACCACTGAACTGCAGAGCAAAAAGCGTGACTTGCTATAATCCATGCCAAGAGCTTTCAGCTGGCCTGGAAGGGACTTTTGTGCAGTGGGAAGCAAGCACAGGAGGAGAAAAAAGGAAAAAAAAAGGTTAATTTGAAGCCTCTTAGAGATCCAGATGTCCAAAGCGACACCTCTCTCCGAACGCTGACGGTGGCTGGAGCGGCTCCTGGTCCCGCTGTGCCACGAGCAGCTGTGAGCAACACGGATTCATCTCCAGGGTGATTGCCACACAAGCCCCATGTGGAGTACATTAAAATCATGGAAAAATAAGGCTCAAAGGGACCACGAGAGGTCACCGTGGTCACCACCACCACCCCCTGACAAGGGCTGTGTAGGAAGCTCAATTGGAGGGGACAGCTCTGAGACCGCTCGGGCAGACGCAGGCAGGACTGAACAGAAAGAGGCTTTTTCCTCTAGAACACAGCCAGCTAAGAGCAAATGGGGATTTAACAGCGCATGTCCTCTCAATGCTTTGGTCCTCATCAAGTAACAGCATTTGCCAGCTGGCACACACAGTGCTCTTGTACAGAGGTGCTTCTCAGGGGAATGGTCAGAAGGTCCATGGTTAAGAACCCACTAAGGTCCAGTGTAATGTACATTAGGTCTAGATCAAACCAAGGAGGGCTTGATCTTGGAGGGGTCTTTAGTATGAGAGACGTGGTCTATCCCTAGATGTGCAAATGTGTTTTATCTTTAACATGAAGTTTTTATAACCTAAACTGCAGTTTCCTCTTTCCCTTGAACTGATTCATAGAGGCGATCTAGCATAAGTGAAGTTAACCCAAATCAGAGCACCCAGACAAGGGTCTTAATACTGATCTATTCTCTGGTTGAAACAATAGTGGGGTATGCAGAGCTGTTTGTTAGTTTGTAATTTCTCTTCCTCTCACAATTTATAAAAGTTGATTTTTAGCTCATAACTTCCAAAATGGAAAAAAAAAAAATAAAAAAAAGAACTTGATGCTTTTTCTGACTTAGAAATGTGTAGGTATGTTTCAAAGCTTGGAAGCTTATTTTTAATTTATCTGTTTTTAATGCATTGCTTGCATTCTACATTGAGATTATGGCTTTGTGAGCAATCAGCTTCTTGGTTTCCTAGTCAGACCCCTCAGGATAATACAAATATTTTTTTTCATTCAGATTAGTCAGCTATTAATTCATTTCCTTGCTCCTCCTCCTTCTCCTTTTCCCTCCTCCCCCCCCCCCAAAAAAAAGGCATTTTGGGTTAAAATCAATGTGTTTCTTTTTGTTTTCATTTCTTAAATTCAGATACGTGTTGGCATTAGAGAAGGTGAAAGTTGGAGATTTTGACTTGAAGAGAAAAGCATTTTTTCAGCAATTAGATAAATGAAATGTAGATTCGCATGGAATTTCAACAGATATGAAACTTTTTTTTCTTCCTTTTTTGTAAATAAAATATTTGTTTGTAGAACATCACCAATGTCTAGGTAAGATCAAGATGTTAAACTAGAAAACTAGATGAAAACTGGAGTGGAGGTGCTGGTACATGGGCATCATGTATTCAAGACTGCTTAAGTCCTTCAGGAAGTGAAGAAAAAATGCTTCGGATCAGCCATACCCTGTACATTGTTTTTTTATTCATCATCAAATGCCAGGAGTTTCACTAATCCTTCCTGGAAGTGACAAACATATGACACCCTATGTCCTAATCCTGTGGGAGGGAGTGAGGAATTTCCTTTGGACACAGAATCTTTAAGAGAAATGACATTTTTTTTAGGTCTGGACCCTCCCTGGCTGTCCCAGGTCAGTGATGAATCACCCAGGATTTGGACACTTTGCCCCACTTTGTTAGTCTTCACCTGTCATTTCTCTTGCTTTTTATCCGTGAATATTTTTCTATTGGTTAAGAAGGGACCGTAGTGGCTTTGGACTGTAGTGTGAATTATTCTCATGGTGTTCTGACCACAGGCATATGAAAATGCTAAGTTTTTTTATTTTTATTTTTAATTGACTAATCAGGCATTTGCTTCATCAGTTACATATACCCTTGTTTCTTCCGATCCTGTATCTGTCAGAATACACACTGACCTTTACCCAGAAGAAAAACAATCTTATAATAGGATTTACCATGAGAATCTGTACCAGTTTGATGAAAGCCATTGGCATGAAAGCCCTCCTCTTAAGGCCAGGATTAAGGTTACAAAAGCAGAAGGAGCATTATAATTTCCCGATCTGGTGAGTGTTGGACCATGCACCAGGTCTCAGGTTATTTCACATCCTACAGGATTTATCCATAACTGCGAATCACATATTAAAACTTCTGTGTGCTGGACAGAAGTTTGTAGTCCAGAGACAGTAGATGATTGTCACATTATGTAGCAGTATATCCTCTCCCACCTCATATTCCTCGTCTTCACTCTCCTACTGCCCAAATTATTCACTCAGCCTGTCACCTGGCTAGGAGCAGCAGACCTTATTCTCTTCCTACTGAGCCTTTGGAATAGATTTTAGCATGAAAGACAGAATTCAACATCAAAGACCGAGATCCTGAAGCAGCAAGAAGAAAAGATTTTGGAGCAGAAACAGAGCCATAGCCATCACCTCTGAGATCCTGCCCATGAGTACAAGCTGTGAAAAGAGAGGCAGCAGTAAATTTGTCCTCAGTTTCCTAGTGCATTACTGGTCTTGCAATCTTTAATGCCACTAACCTCCCATCTCCTTGTCACCTGGGACTAATAGGTACTTTGGGCGTCACCTTTCAACACATTAGCAATGCCAAACTTTTTTGGTAGGGATGGTAAGCATCTATGTCACTATGCTGAATCAAGTGCTTTGCCCAGACCGTTGCCAACCTGTTGTGCAGAGGTGCCATCAGCTCATTTTCTCTTACGAGAGATTTCTGTTGTTGACCATGGCAGTATTTATCCTCGGATTTACAAAGGATGGACCTTCACATCACCCTGGAGAATGGTCACCCCTGAGAACCTTATCTTCAGGTTAAATTCTAGGTGGTCTTTCTGGTTTGCCTTTTATCCCTGTTATTTGCATCCATTTTCTATTACTTCTTTTTCTCTTTTCGCATTCTTTTAAACTTACTCTTGCTCTCACTGAAGTCCTTGTATTATATAAAAACACAATAAAAGCACTTAATCTAGTCTGACATTTTCACTCTGGCACTTCGGTTGTTTTTCTTGAGTGAAGTACCCTGTTTCCTATACCCATCACTAGCTTTATGTTCAATAGAGCTGGTAAGAAAACATATTTCTTGCCCAGCAAGAAATGGCAATGCTTCAAATTTGTTTTGATTCAAAACTGAGTTGACAGAAAAAATGCATTCTCAAAATTTCCCATGGAATGGGATTTCTGCAAAAAATCTACCACGGCAAAAGGAGCGCAAAACAAGTGAAAGATTTGCATAGACAGTCTTAAAAATTGCAATACGGATTTCAAACTGTATATAGTGTATATGTGATATTTATACAGATTCCAAATGTTAAATAACAAGGAAATTACTCAGAGTGATATAACTGAATAAAGATTTCTTTTCATAAAACATTTTATTTGATAAGATTTTGGTTGAAAATGTTAACACTCACACATTCCCATCAAAACCTTGTGACAATGTATTACAGCGATAACCTTTTTTTAGCAATTTTGCTTTGACTTTATTTAATATTTATATCATAGGATCAGGAACCCTCTCTTCCAGCCTGGATGTATGGCATGCTCCACAATAAAGCCCTCATCTCTAAAAATCTTACTAAGTGCTATCAAAATGGAAGTTGCTGATTGCTTACTGCTTGGAAAATACGGCAGTCGGATACTGAATATTTTTTGGCTAATTTGCCTCCATACAGATTTTGAGCCTATATGAATTTAGTCACAGAAGTTCTGAGAGAACAGCACCATTACCTGTGCATAAACCAGTCTTTTGTTTCATCAGATGAGATTTTGCATCACACCTGATTTTCAGTGTGCAAGATGAGCCAGGTTATTGCTATGGTCATGGCAGAGGTGGACTCCGGAGGCCTTTTCTACTCACTTGACTTTTGGGGATGGGATTCAGTTGCCTAGCTTAGGTGCCTGGTATTGTTTGACATATCCTAGAGTATCCAAGAGAATTTCAAGGCCAGTGATGAGAATTCTATGAGACCAGCACTAGCATGGATTAGCAGTGCTATAGCAAAGAGGGAAGAACATTAAACATTTGTGTCTGGGCTACTGATTGTATCCTTTATCAGCTGAATGGATCTCTAGGCTTTGCCAGCCACACTTGTGACCTTCTTCTAGTGCCCTTTGAAAGGGCAGAGAGTGTCTGAGACATCTACAAGGGATGGAGAAGACAATACCGGACTTTTGTTCTTCTGGAATAGATGAAAACCAAATGGAATACTCTAATACATTTCCAGTAGTGATAAAAAATACTTAGGGGCAACATCATTTCAGGCTCTTGATCTGCAAGCTCAGCCCTACTGCTACAGTTCTTTGCTGAAGTTAGATGTAATGAATCTAACTCAAAGCACTCACACCATGCTGCCTTCAGGTTATCTGGCCATTTAAGAGACATGGCCTACTAAATTTCGTGTATGGCCTAATCTCCTGTTTATGGCCTAACCTTCACTGTTTCCAAACCAGTGAATGAAACAGCAGACCTGCAAAGGTTGCTTGAGTGCTTTGGGCAAGGCTCAGAGTGTGTATCCGAGTGTGGACCTGGGCTTAAACTTGAGACCATGTTTATCTGAAAACATAGGCTAGCTAGCTAACGCTGACAGCTCTTGTGTCACACCAGAAAAACTCAGCTTTCCACAAACCTAAAATACAGGACAGGCAGACATCCTCAGTCACTGCCAGTGCAAATAACTGTGAAAAAAAATACATAAAAAAATTAGAATAAAGGGATTAAAGATGCTGGGCTCACTTTTATTTTGAGTTCAGCTCATCGACTGCACTACCTTTACAGAGCTCAACTTTCCCTTCTCCTTTCTCCTCTTGACCTATTCTTTTGGGACAAGCCTTTGACCTTGATGATCCAGTTCACTTTATACCTTGTTCTAAATAGAGGCAGATGAGCAGAGGGTGGAATATGATAACCCAGCACATCTTTATCATAGGTGAAAATAGGAAGAGTAATCATTTACTGTGGCTGAAGTAGGTAAGGCTAGGAGTAATGAGAAGGAAAGTTTAGATTGAATAACAAGATAAAATTACTCACAATACATTCTTTTAAGCAAGGGGATGTATTAAGTCTCAATTAGTGGCAGTATGAGTTAGCAGCACCATAGCTACTGACAGCATTATGCTCTATTGGCCTATTAAATCATCTTTCAAAGAAACCACTGGTAAGTGTAATATAAGGACCAATCCCATGATGGAGCCAGAGTGGAATAAATAGATACTTTCCATGTCATTCATAAGTAGATACCGTACCAGGTAATGATATCCAATAAGCTCTATCTCTCTATAAAGATCCAGGACTACATTTTCAAAACTGCCTTGGCTGTTTTAGGAAATTTGATTTCCTCTTCAAAAATAGCATGGTGATTTAGGCATCTAAAACCCACTGCATCACCTAGTAAGAATTAAGTTTATAATGCTCTGTCTTTTAAAAGTACTTAGGTACCAAACTCCTGCTGTAGGACTAGACACCTAGGGTCATACTTTCATGGAGTACTGCAAGCAGGCACAAGCTTGCCTTGACTGTAGTCTATTGTAAAGACAACTGTCAGAAAGCTTGGTACAGGGTTATTTAGGCACCAGGATTTTTTTGTTTAGTTTGGTTTGGTTTTAGTTTTGGCACACTAAAAAGGGGCTTAACTGCAACTTACATCACTGTGAACTTATCCTAATCCATGTTGAAACTAGAGTGGAAGCTCCCTCAGTGGTATTTTGTGGTATGTCTGTCTCTAAATATTTGTTCTGATGACAAAAGTATTACTAGAATCACTGTATGTCACTGTCATAGGTGCATCCTTGATGCAGAAACAAATCAGTGGCAGATAAGCATCCAGCTCTGAGTCTCCATGTTGCTGCCACAAGTCTCAGTGCTATAGAAATCCAGAACATCAAGGGTATTATTTCAATTTGCATAAGTAGAAAACACAGTGATTAAAAGTTATCAAAGAAAGCTATTGCTCAGTTGTCAGCTCCATGAGCAGATTCCAGTGATGTCTTTCCAGCTACTTCATAATAATCTCCATAAGTCTTGCTTAGAGCTGCATTGAAGCAACCTGTCATTTACTCTGTCTTTCACCAATTCATCTCAAAGAGATGCACCAGCTGTGATCACTTGGAGTCAGAGCCCCTGTTGCAAGGCATCGCCGCAGCTGCAGGCAGAAAGTGCAATTTGGAGATGTGCTGAACCCTGAGAGTTGTGGAGAACCCAGAGCTGAGTCGCTCTGGGAGAGCACTCTACTCTTGCTGCAGGAAAGGTATCGCAGTGGAAAGGACAACTCCACCTCTAATGTACTTTTCACATGCAGAACATGAGCGCACACAGAAGGGCTAATGCTAAACTGGAAGGCGTTCCTTGTCCAAACGGCATGTTTTCTACCCTCTCACAGTTTCTGCTAATCCGATGTTGAAGCAGGGTGAGGAACTGCCAGAGAAAATACCCCAGGGTCACAACTCCTGATGAATCTGGAAAACACAATATTTTGTTAATGTCAGCTGACTCAGTTTTCCCATCTTGTGAGGCTGTGCCACAAAAGCGTGGAGGTGTGACAAGGCTCTCTCAGGCAAGAGAATGTCACCTTCAACCTACATGTGCTTTGCACTCCAAGGATAGAAAATGTCATTAACAGTCAAATATGACCTTTCAAAGTAGCAAATGAGAATGAAGCATGGGGTCTTCTTCCCATGGCATGTTTCTCTACCCCAGAAAAACTCTCTTGACACACACATTCTCAGGTGACTGGATTCCTCTTTCCCATAGTCAAGATTTTTTTTTCTTCTCAGCACCCAGTGCAAGTGTTTAATGTGAAGTTAGCACGACTGTAAGATGGTGAGATTTTATTAAAATTTATGGAACTGGAACCTTTCCTATGTCTTTTTCTCCTGCCAAAAGAAACTCATTTACTGATGCTAAAAGAGACACAAACTCTTCTCGTAGAGAGGGACAGTCAGGACAGCCCTATAGGCTGCAAGTGCTGCCAGCATGCTTCACTCAGCAGAGTTGCCCTGATTCCCCTTTTCATTACCCTTTGTTTAATGACTGATATCTCTTGGGTGTAAAACACCAGAACTCATGTGACAAGGTTGTTACAAACATTTGGGCTGCTTGGAAGCCTCAGCCTATCAACAGCTAGTGGGTTCTTGGGGCTAAGTGGGATAATTACATTTTCTTCAATGGAGTCAATTAAAGGCTGATAACATTAGCACAATTATCAGATTAAACTTTTGCTCGTTGTCCTTTAAAATTACTTCCAGTCCTCTTAAGACACTAAAAAGCATGAGGCTGTGCAACTATGGCAGCTCTGTTGAGAGTTTCCTTGGAGCTGTCATTGCCAAGAGACTGTGAGCCAAGTGGGTCAGGTCATCTCAGGGGAGGAAATCAGAGGATTAGTCTGGAACGTAATAGGTAGGTGAAAAAGGTATAGAGTAATGGAGCATTAGCAGTCCCAGTAAAACAGACTTGTGGACCGTACATCAGTGTCACACTTCCTATACTAGGAACCGTATTAGGTTTCAAGACACCTTTATTATGTCGCAACGGTGTCAACACCACCCACTGGACAGCTTGATGAGGCTAAGGATTCTGTCTCAGTATAGCTAACCCCCTGAATTCAATTTAGTTTGTTATATTGCTAACCTCTAAGCCTATTATGTCCAGAAGCATCTCAGGCTTAATTTAGTAAATGAAATGCAATAAAGTAGAACAACAAAGAAAGAAGGAAAATCAAGCAAAAATAAAATTTCAATCTATGAAAGCACACTTTTGTGCAGAATGGGGACCAGAGGTATCTGAAAGCTGTCATTTTGAGTGCATCTGAATGGTTTTCAGCCGTATAACTGGGACAAGATAAAACTCTCTAGAGGCTTGGTGAACGACATGGTCAGACTTGAAGATCTCGACATCTGAGGTGCCCATTTGGCTTCCATGATGGCAACAACTGAACACCTCATCTTTTATATTCAAGCAGACATAGACAAATGTTATGATTTCCAGATGAAGTATAGAGGAAAAGAGAACTAAGTAATCTGCATTGTATTTACCCATATCGCATATAAAATCTGTGGCAGAGACAGAAAATAAGCCTAAAGCCTACCTGACCTACAGAAGCTTTTTCTCATCCAAAAATGCTGTAATTCATCTTACTACTATGAGTCTGGTGTTTTGAATATTCATGCAATGAATGAATACGTTTGTTTCTCTTTCTTACAAAAGAAATGCAGTCACACTTGAGTTCTTCTAAGCTGTGGTGCATGTAGGCCATTTCTTCAGGGTCCCTTATTTTGGATTTGAGCTTCAAGTCTGAAAAAGCTTCATGTTTCAAAAACAAACCTCAAGAATTGTCTGGCTGCTTGCACAGCGACATCATGTGGAACTGTGTACGAACCCAACTGGAGACCCTGCCCAGCTCTATGGTGAACCTGGCCCTGGAACTGGATTTGCAACCCAACCCAAATGGACCTGGCTTCTGCTGTCATTCAGACTGCTTCCCACGCCGCCTCGTGTGTTGACTCTGGCAAGGGGGACCTTCAGCGCCCAAATCTCATAAAACCTAGAGGTGGTCCCAAACCACATCACTTGGTTTTGGATGAAAATTTGAATTTCCTAGCATGTTTTATTCCAGAATTTCTCTTTGGCCTGCCATAGAAATGAAGTCACCCTAGAAGTGTGCATCTGGAAAACAGACAGTTTCCAATCGTTCAAAAGTGGTTTTGAATTCATATGGACCTGTACTCCTCTACCTAGCAGAAACTGATACTCCAGTATTTCATTAACGTCTAGAAATGCAAATGGGTTCCTAGGTATTACTAGAACAATAACAGGAAGGAGGACCCATTTTTCTCTGAATTAATAAACTGTGTTCAGCCCGAAGAAATAAACAAGATGACTAGAAAAGGAAAAAAAAACCTCCTATATTATTATTATTTACTAACTTTCTTGAAGGTTATAAAGCAATCTGTTACAAAATCAAAAGAAGGACCTGTAAATCTGATATTTCACTAAAGGGGTGGAACATGCTAATAGAATGGAGGATATTGTCTGTTAGTATATATTATAAGTCTGTTTATTTCATGCCTGAGTACAAGTTCATGTGAAATTGGGCTAACTTTCCTCTCTGTCAAATATAATACATTGTATTCTGACAACATCTGTTTTGTTTCACTGACTGGAGCTGTGGGACTCTAGACTCAATAAGGTCTTTCCAATTCAAAGAGTAAAAGCTCCCAGGAAAGCTAGCCAGGAGCCCCTGTTTTTACAATAGATTGCCTGGCTTCTCGTTGCAATTCACTCAGCCAAATATTTTCTTTCTCCCTTTTTCTTTTTTTTTTTTTAACGGAGTTTGAGAGCACAGTGTGAATATTAAGTACATGAGTTGTGACTAGCAGTTTCCCCCAGAAGTCTCCTTCTAGGTGCTCTTATTTATTTGATCTTGACTCAGGTAAATAAAAGGAACAAAGTGGAGATGGCTTTTGACCCACTAATTAATCACTCGTTTCTGTTAACTATTCTTCTGTCAGTGTTATTAAGTGGCAGCATCCAAGGATAAATAGGCAACCATGTAAAGAGGCTTAAGTGCCATCTGTCCTTACCTTGCTAAGGTTCTTTTGCCCTTTGGAGCTGATCCCTTGGTCTTATTACTTTTTCTTTTTCTTTTTTTTTTTTTCCTTCCCTAGGAATAGATTCGCACGCCATATGATTAAAATACACAGCCGGCCAATTCCACCTTAGCTCCACAATTGCTTGCAGGCTCTCAGCAATTCTAAACAAGTAGAGTTACAGATGCACTGTTTATCTCTCAGCGATCAGGGTAACGAAGATGGGAATTGCTGTCACATGCAATGCAGTGGTGATTAGCACTAGTTCATGCATGTGCTGAATATTAGCAGGGAAGTATTTACTCATACAGTCCTGATGAGGCCTTGCAATGAATGATAAATACTTCTTCCAAGACCAAGCCTAGAGAGTAACTGCCTGGTAGTACTCTTTTTGTTAGACCAGTTAGAAGCATAGATCTAAGTTTCATTCATCAGCCCTTTCTTATGAATTAGGTTTTGTCCTATGCAAGCAATCAAATACGTTTTTTTGCATTGTTGTCATTTTTGGTGGATAAAAACAACAGAAGAAGATAGATTTCATTGATCTATCTCCAGGATGGGGGTGATTTGATATTGTAGGGGACTTGGAGGATGGAAAATCTGGCTACTGATGCTTGTAAAGATTCATGCTGTGTGACTGTACCCTCATTCACGCATGTGGTTGCACCTTATTCCTATGTTATGTGATCTTTATATACCTGGAAAGATGCTGGTTTCTATTAGGTGCCCTGAGACCACAGTCTCACACTTCAGGTTGTTGCTTAATGTGCAAGGTCAGGTTTTGCTCAAACCCTTGCAGTTTTGTTGGCTTTAACAAACACGCTCTGTGTTTATGCAGAGAGAAGGAATAGATTAGGCTATGCTCAGCACAGGACATAACATCTGAAAGTTCAAGGAGGCTAGTAAGATTCCTTCATATTTTGTAATGCTCACAACTTCATCTCTACAACGCTTTACATGCAGCTTTTCAACAAGTAATAGTCCAGACATTCGAATTCATCATTCTCCCTCTTTTAACCTCTTGTGCTTGAGTTCACTGATAGATGTATCTGCAGATTCTTGTTGTCCATGCCTAAAAATGCTGCAGCAGAGTATGATGCTATAGCTATATTTCAAATAATACCCATGTGAACTCTATTCCCAGATGATTCAGGATGACATCTAAGTGAGTATTTGCTGCACCAACAGGAATGAGACCTGACTTTTTAAAGATTCATGTGGCTGTGCAATGTATCCTGGGAATAAATTGTCATAAGTATAGAGCAGAACTTTATGATGAGTGCTAATATTTATTAATATTAAAAACATGGCTGAACAAGACTATGGCAATCTTCATGGTTCTCATCTCTCTGAGGAACATGAAAGCTGGGATACTAAGCAATTTTCAGGATTACTTTACCTTCTGATATTAAACTGGAATCATAGGTTGTAAGAACATCCAGTCTCAAAGCGTTGTTTTTGTTGATAATTTTTATGGTCTTCAGGCTGGATTATTGTTGAGGGGATCAATTCTGTCTTTCCCAAATTCTTCTAGAAGTATGATCACTGATGCTTGCTTACTATGGACTTTCTACAGGAATGTGGGTGGGCTGTGTAAAATAGTTTGATTTGCAGCACAGAAGCCCAACTCAGTAAGATGTGAGAAGTTTCATGAACTAATAAAATGACCCTGGAGTAAAAACTGGCCAGTGGAGTTGTACTGAGGTTGCAGCCAGGCTACCGAGGCTGGATCCTCCCATCTATCCTAACGCAGCAGAGAGCAGGACCTGGCCCGCAGCTTGCAATCAATTTGAGCAATCTGTCAGGTGCTTTGGGATTTGGAGGTGAAAGGTGCTATGTAAATGTCAGTCATCATTTACTGGAGCGCTGTGCGCAGGCTGAGAAGCACAGCCTGCCAGAGACACTTCAACAGGGTGTGAGGAGAGATCTCCTGCTGAAACATATTGCACTTGATGTATGGATGTTTGTTGAGCAGAATCATATAATTTTGGTTACTATAAATCACCCATCACTTTTTCCTCTATCTCCCTATTTTATCTAATTTTCTCACAAATTTATTGTTGTTGTTGCTATTGGGATAAATCAAACCAAATAGCCAAGTGCTAAGATGTTTATTTATATGAAAGAAGAGTGATCCCAGCTACCTAAAGCCTTTCAGTAGAAAATAACAGAGCTGAGTGAATCATTTAAGCTGGACCGTTTATTTGGTTGTGGGATGCCCTTTTTGGCCAGTGAGATGTTTGAGCCAATCACAACATTCTCACATGTATTCGTTATTGAAAACAACCTGAAAAGTAATGAATAGCTCACACAGAGGTATGGGGAGGGCATTCATTGCTGGGATGTCAAAATACACACTGCATCTATTACTTACACCAGTCACCTGGCAGTCTTGCTGCTTCCTGATTGAATTACTCAATTAATTAACCAAACGAGTGTCAATTTCGAATATTGCAACTGCCTATGTGGTTTGATAGTTGCTCTTAGGAATATTCCGTGCCTTAGAAGACTTGAAACAAAGCCCAGATAAACAAGTGGGTTCCAGGAGAGGGGTTAGGCCATAAACAGCCTTCTATATGGATATGATTTTACCTTTGGTGAATATTTGTGACTTCATTTAGCAGTTTGGCTTTTCAACAGGCTAAAAGATCCTTAAAAAATGAGAACAAAAACAAAGAAGAGGCTATCTATCTGTGTGACATAAAACACATTCTTAGGAGACAAACTGAATTCCGTTATTTTTTTTTAATTCTTGCAGAATGTTTTTCATGCCTCATGGTAGCAATGAAGGGACTCACTTTCTCTAGGGAGAGTGAGTGGAAAGGTGGAAAGGGAGGAAGGAATTCAGAGCATCCTCTGTGAGGCCGGGTAGCTGTGCAGAAAAGTGCAGCAAGGCTCAGGAAAAAGGAAAATAACCTTTTCTGCTTTATGTGTACCATGTAGGGAGGCCAATGGAAAAATGAATGTTGATCTGGGGATGTTGATCTCCCTGGGCTCCTTCTGCAGGCCCTGTTACACACTAATCCCTTCAGAGGGGAACTGAGAGCCCTCTCTCATCACTGACTTCAGAAGAGGTCCAGGAAAACAGGTTTGTGAGAACCTTTGAGAAGACTTTCCACCCTCTTGTATTTTTCCTTACTGGTTCTGCAATTCAGTGACTTCTGGATTTCCACTTGGAAACAAGTGTTTTCCTATTGCCCCCTTTAGTTACTACCTTCTAACAACCAAATCACACTCAGCAAATGTTCTTTTTCCACTTGAGTCTTGAGGACGCAACATGCAAAATACTCCTACCCATGATATGGAGTTCCAAGTTTTCTACAGCTCATAATGCGGTCTTGATTTCATGTCATTGTTTCTAGAGTTAAGACTTTTTTTCCTCCTCTATATCCTTTAGGATCTTAAGTTTGCACATGCAAACAACATCCAGGACCTGAAGCACCCTATTTTGTTTTCCAACATGAAGATTTGCTTTCCAAAGTCAGCTGGGAATATTTTGACTTGAAAGTATCATTCTAAAATTTTTACATTCACAGTTTTGTGTGCATCTGTATGCTGATGGGCCACAGTTCTCTTCCAGAAGCAAAGAAGAAAGGACATGTGAGAATGCTTACAAGCTAGGAAAAGGATGCTACGGGAAACAGTGGCTATTTCTGGAATGGTCTTTTTAGAGCAGAGTTATTTTGATCTGATCTATTCAATAAGAAGGTCAAGAAAGGCAGAAGGAGCAACAGAAATTGTCTATGAGACTGCTATTAGTAATGCAACGCTAAAAATACTACTGAGGGAGGAACATCTTCAGCCTTATATGTACCATCATTTTGGAGAGGTGTTTTCCCATTGGAGTGAATGATAACATACCGATAACATACTTGGGCACTAACTTGTGGGAAGTATTAGTTCTTTTCTTTTTAATGAAAAAAAAACATGTAAAACAATTTAAAAATATAATTCATTTAATAAATAAAACCCTACTATTTAGTATATGTTCTGAACATAAAAGTCATTTAAAAAGTAGATGTGAAAAACCCCTCTAGCTACTATTCTTTGGTTTGAGCATTTGTCACATACGAGTAAGTGTAGAGAGTGACCTGACAGCAAAGATGTTCATGAAATGATGAAGATGTTGACAATGGTATTCACTTTGAGAAAGGAAATGTGAATATACTGGGAAGGTGAGAAAAAAAAAAAAGTAACTTTTTCTAATTGCAATGTAAATCACCCAGAATGTTCATTTAAACAAAAATGACTGTGAATTCTTAAGTATTTTCAAAGTTCGGATAAAAAATATCCACAATAAAGTCAAACTTCAGAAATGTCTTAAGTACCTCTTTTACAGAAAAGTTACTTCATACATTGACCACAGTCTAGGTGTATACATAGATGAGTGCAATCTTTTCGTCACAGTTATGTCATGTAAATTCCTGTTCAATTTATTCATCAATGACCTGGATGAAGGCACAGAGTGCTCCCTCAGCAAGTTTGCAGATGATACCAAACTGGGAGGAGTAGCTGATGCCCCAGAGGGCTGCACTGCCATCCAGAGGGACCTGGACAGACTGGACAACTGGGCGGTGAAAAACCTCATGCAATTCAACAAGGCCAAGTGCAAGGTCCTGCACCTGGGGAGGAATAACCCTAGACACCAGTACAGGCTGGGGACCGACCTTCTGGAGAGCAGCTCTGCGGAGAAAGACCTGGGTGTCATGGTGGACGACAAGTTGACCATGAGGCAGCAGTGTGCCCTCGTGGCCAAGAAGGCCAATGGAATCCTGGGCTGCGTTAAGAAGAGCATCTCCAGCAGGTCGAGGGAGGTGATCCTGCCCCTCTACTCAGCCCTGGTGAGGCCGCATCTGGAGTACTGTGTCCAGTTCTGGGCTCCACAGTACAAGAGGGATGTGGAGCTGCTGGACAGAGTCCAGCGCAGGGCTACAAGGATGATCAGGGGCCTGGAACATCTGCCCTGTGAGGAGAGGCTGAGGGAGCTGGGCCTGTTCAGCCTGGAGAAGAGAAGGCTGAGAGGGGACCTGAGCAGTGTCTAGAAGTATCTCAAGGGAGGCTGTGAGGAGGATGGTGCTGGCCTCTTTTCCCTGGTGGCCACCAACAGAACTAGAGGTAATGGCCACAAATTGGTAATGGCACCAAAAGTTCCACATGAACTTAAGGAAAAATTTCTTAACAGTGAGGGTGACAGAGCACTGGAACAGGCTGCCCAGAGAGGTTGTGGAGTCTCCTTCTCTGGAGATCTTCCAAACCCGCTTGGATGCAGTCCTGTGCCACGTGCTTTAGGTGACCCTGCGTGTGCAGGGGGGTTGGACTAGATGATCTCTAGAGGTCTCTACCAACCTTAACCATTCTGTGATTTTATGATTTTAAATCTTGTATTATTTGTATTCAAGAAATGAAGCTGAAATCAAACTTTAAGTGATAGAGCAATTTAACCCAGTAAACCATAATACCTACAGTGCAGTGCTGTCCTTCAAAAGTATATCACTGCATAGATATAAAATCTTAAGTTCAAAATGCATACTGACATGAACTTGCCAAAAAATACAGAGATTTGCAGGAATTTGGCCCAGCGTCTCTCCCCTGACTTTCCAATGTCATTCTCAATGCATGACATTTGCATCATATTTGAAAGATATTTTTTCTCGAGCCCTCCCTTCCTATCAGAAGTCATGTGGGGTGCTTAGGATACTAAGTGCACTTCAAAGTGATTTTAGGATCTTTATCTCCTGATTCCCTCTCTCATTTGCTATAGGTAACAAATTATCTCCCACCTCAGTCCCAAGCTCTGCCCCTTCTAGCTGGAAAGGGGCAACAAGGAGGCTGTAGCAACACTCTTGCTGCTACTTCGGCCTCCAAATAAAGCCAGCCCTAAAGGAGAGAATAACAAGGCTCCTAGTCTCAGCCATATGATTATCCTCTGCTAATGTCGCCCACTTCCCCTGGAGTGCAGAATTTGTAACTATTACATGACTTTCATTTTTACATATGTAAGGAAAATGCCTCGATTCCCACAAGCTGTCAGTTAATGTTACAATGCTTTAACTGAGAGGCTGCAAGCATCACCCACTCCTTAAAATGCTAATGATCTGCCTCAGATGTGTGATCACAGAAGCCCATGAGCTGGGCTGTTTTGTAGTCCCCTTGTATTTTTAGCTTATAGCAATGATCTTGTGCTGTGTACTTCTGGTTTTATTGAAGCTTCCAGTGGGCTCACTAGATAGACTAAAGAAAGAGAGAAAAATTAAAAGCTCACCTCTAAATATTTCTAAGTCATAATCAGAGGGAAAGGAAGAAATATAGCATCATGCGAAAAAAATGAAATGGGATATACTGCAGAGGCAGAGATATGAAGCATCTCATAAACAGAGATATGTTTAATCTTCTGCTCGCAGTGTCTAGCCCTATGGAGAGCTCAGATCTGTGTCTGAAGTTATCTGTCTTGCTGTGTCACTGAGAGGCAAAAAAACATATATAATAAACTTAGGTTTTTTTGGACTCTCCAAATCCGTTTCTGTGGTTCGAACTGATTGCGCAAATGCTCAGTATCGCACCCACTTTCGATACAGGAAGCTCGGTTCAGTGATCAGGCTGAGGTTACGGGACAAAAGACGACACACATCCGCTTCCTCTTTCTCCCTTGCCCAGAAATGAGTGTCTCCGTGCAAATATGAACTGGCTGGTTGTCATCTCAGTAAGGGTTAGGTGCGGAGCAGCGCACACCCACCAACTATTTCAGTAACTCAGTAAAAATTAGTTCGTGGAGTCCCTTTCCAGTAAGCACCTTTGCAAGCCAGTTGATATCTGGGGACCTGCCCAGGGGCTTGCTGTGAAGGTGAAAAGAGGTGAAAGAAGTAAATTTGCTCATCAGTAAAAGCCAAGTCAATAATCATACTTTAGGATGCTAATGGGGTATTTGAATGGCCCTTGTGGCTGTTGACCTTCAGATGAGTTTCACAGATGAAGGACAGCACAGTTGGTTTGCTCTACTGATCCGAGCTCTTCTTTACTAGGATTTTGTTTTCATTTTTCCATTTTGATTTATTTTTTCCTCTCTCTTCACAGTTATGTAGCTTCAAATATAGGAAGAGCTTGGGTGAAATTTCAGACACCCTTTACCCCTGAATATTGTTGAAGGCTTGTCTATCAGGGGTATTCCCAGAATATCCCCTCAGTGAGGCCTGTTCAGGATGGCCTTTTCTAGAAATCCTGTCCAAGCAGTGCTGAGCAATAGTGGGTCTTGATAAATTCACACATAATGCCTCATGGACACCTAGCAGAGGTATGAGCTGAGGCTTTGAAGGCTTTGGGACAGCTCTGCAGGGAAGGGGACTCCCTTTCTATGGGCTTTCATTTTAGGATACAAAATAACTGTCAGACTATCTCTCTCTCTCTTTTTTTTTTTTTTCCCTGAAGGAAATAATCGAGCATCCAGTGTATTTCACCTTTATTGGTTAGGAAAGGAGGTGATAAAAGAATGTAGTCTATTCCTTAGCATTTTATGGTGTCATTTCAATGAAGTTAGATGTTAACTACTTGCATGAAACACTTTTTAATGGAATACACTTTTGCCAGATGGGAGAGAATATGCTGCTTGCTGCTATTTTATTTTTCAGTATTTCCCTGAGGCTCCATCTATACTACAGCCATAACCAAATTCAAAAACCCACTTGCAGCAAGGCTGCCATCTTACCCACTGCAAAACTGTTAACCAAGTTTCTGCAACTAGGTAAAATGTTAGAGGGGATCTTATTACCACTTGCAGTTCAAAGATTCAACAAGATCAAAGGGAATTGGTTAGCACCTCGTCAGTCCTCTTGGTTTCATCATGTTGAACCATGCTTTCTTGTTGAGGTTAGTTGCACTTTAATCAAGGCTTTTGGGTACAAGTGTTTCAGAAACTGGGTAAACAATCATATTCAAGGGAACAGAGTTCCTCATGAGACGCTACATGCTGCCAGTTCAAGGACTAGCAAAAATCCCAATTCTTTATTCTCCTCAAGAAGAAAAGCTGGGTTGTAGGCCTGAGTTATTAATGCCTGATGAGCTCCAGACTTTGACAAAGTTGCCACTGAATGAGCTGACATGTGTTTCCCTCCGGGCAACAGACCCACCCGCGGCCAAGTTGGTCTATAACTCGAATGAGCTTCTGGGATGTGCAAAAGGTTTAAAGACAGGGTCATGTATGTAATACTATCTTTTCCAGGCCATTTTGGCTGTAGCTTTCAATCCCTTTGAAGGATTTGTGGTTGCAAAGAATCAGCCAAGGGTTTGGTTGTCCACAGTACCAAGCAGCTGTATTTTCACTTGCGGGAGTAGATGCTCAGTACTTAGGAGTGTGAGCCCTTGAGGGATTCCACCTTTCCAGATCTTCACTGCCTCAGGCAATATAGTTGCCTAGAAATAGTTAATGGTGCTCCTTGCAAAGTTTTATTCTCCTTTTAAGGGTCATCATTATCTCTATGTTAAGGCTGAACTGAGATTTAAATTTAACTTCACGTTATTGAGATGCAAATCACTCTGGTCTCATAAGTATTATATGTCTAAACCGTATTTTTCATTATGAAATTCTCTCTCTCTTTTTTTTTTTTAAAGTATTTCTCTTTAAGTATATTTTTCCATTAAACTAAATATATGTTTAATTTTTTTCTCTTCCAAAGGCAAGGTCCTTTCAACTCATGCCAGTGTTATTATTTCTCAAAACGAGTTTCATCTTGATCCATAAACATTTTATGCCAAGAATAATGCCGTTTTAAAGACAATAAGTGCCTATTTCTGCCTGAGGCCATCGGAAACCCTGTAAAGGAGGCAGTAGGAATTAAAGGCACTTAATCATATTTCCCCATTTTAACTGTTATTTTTTACACTCCGAAGCAGTTTTTCTATCCTTGCTGAGTCCTATTGAACTCCATAAATCTTAATTAAAAATGTATTTTTTTTTCCTTTATGAAATCTGAGCTGGAAAGAACATTTCTTATTTTTAAGGCTAGCACTGTGTGCAGGCTCATAAAACAAACAAGCCTGCTACAGTCGCAGGGTTTCAAAACCAGTTATTGCTGCCATCATGTCGAATTGGTTCCATAATTACTATTATTGCTGGGTTTGGTGTTTTTATGATTATTATTAATGCCTGAGCTTTGCATTTTCTGTGCACAAGACATCATGGGGAAAATAATAACTTACACAATGTGCATATCTGTATGGAGAATGGGCTAAGGTGTATAGAAATACGTCTATCAGCACAGGGATTTGTGTTTAATATATTCATTATAATATTTTTGGTTTGCTTTGTTTTGTTTTTGGTGCAGTAGCTATTTCAGCTCTGAAACTGCAAAGCATTTTTCTCACAAACTTTCATCAGTTCATTGAAAATAAGAGAATCATATTGCTTTATACCAGGAGAAATATTAGCTCTGGTAACACAACTTGTCCTGCTGTTCCATATCCTTTTCTTCTAGTGGGGAGAGAGAAGAGTTTCATTGTCTTATTGGTGGGAAGAAAGTGCTCCTCCGTAACTCTCAAGCTGAAATTGTGTGAGTGATATCTTCCTGTAGTTGAGATGGAAAATACTGCAGAAAGGTTTTGATCTGCAGCCCATTAAATTCAATGAGAAGATTTATGCTGGCTTTTGGTAACAAGTGGCATTAGCTCTGTCTTAATGACACTCAACGGAGGTAGATCTTTTGGCAGGCTTATTCTGAGCATTAAGGCATTTAACAGCCTGCTCCAAATTAATAGAAATCAACAGGAATTTCCCCAAGAATTTCACCAGCTTTTTAAACTTATCTCCTGATAGGCTAAGCACAGGAGATACCATCATGGTAAACTTTCTTTGCAACAGGATCTGTAGGACCTGCTTGCTACCAGGCTATGATGGCTTTCCAACTGCTTTGTACCACAGAAAAAGGTTGATGCCAAAGCAAGACCTTAAGTATGTGTAATTACTGAACACTTTTACTCCACAGAATAGACATGGCCATAAATGTAGTCCATCTCATTTTCAGCCTTCTGCATACACTTAAGGAGTTCAGTGACTTTCCTCACTGGATTATTTCCTATTTTGTGTTAAGATTAGTGCTGTGTTCATGTTCTGACACACACGCAGCCCTGTTGGTTGGTAATCACACAGAATCCCAGAATGGTTGAGGTTGGCAGGGACCTCTAGAGGTCATCTAGTCCAACCCCCCTGCACACGCAGGGTCACCTAGAGCACGTGGCACAGGACTGCGTCCAAGCGGGTTTGGAAGATCTCCAGAGAAGGAGACTCCACAACCTCTCTGGGCAGCCTGTTCCAGTGCTCTGGCACCCTCACAGTAAAGAAATTCTTTCTTAATAATGTGTCCATTCAAATTTGGCTCTCATACATGGAGTTTTTCAAATTAATACCTATACATCTGTGTAGAAAAGAGAACAAAAACAAAGCTGGAAGTACTGCACCCTAAGGAGCAAGCTGTTGGCTGAAGACATGAACAAGTATAAGAAAATGTAGTTCCTCAGTTCAGAGACACATGAATAATGCTGCTCCTGTGAGTAATGCTGTTAAGTCAACAATAAAATATTCATGTGACTAAGCCTACCTAAGTCTTTGTGGGGGTGCAAGCTCATGCTCTCACCTTCTGCTGCAAGGTCACCATGTTTTCACAGCTGCCAAGTCAACCAATGAGACACCAGTGCCTTTTGTTAGTTACTTGTTCCTGAACACAACGTGACCTTCCTGAATGAAGCCTGAATCAAAGGCCATTGATTTACTGGTTGTGAAGTGATGTCTCAGTGGCATCTAATTATTTATTTAAAACATGGTTTTGCCAGGAAAACCTCTAATTATTTTAGATTTGTATCTCTGTTTCAAAGGCATGTTGGGAGGCAGCAGAAATCCAAAGAGACTGTGTCTTCCCATAACAGAGAGCAACAATACCAGGCCCAGACTTTATTTTGTATATTTTTTGTGCCTGTATCTACAGTACCTGACTTTTACATGCATATTACATGTTTGGGAGAAAAAAAGAGGAAATATTAATTCTAAATTGTAAATTTATTGCTGTATTCAATTATTTCTGCTTCATACCTGATAATAGTCCTGCTGTTATGGTGATCATGACTTTCATTTCTGTTATTTTTTGTAAAAGCTAATGGGTCATTATGGAAAAAAACAGGCTTTGGCTTTGGCTCAAGGGTGTGTAGGTTTTGGGTGCAAGAATCATAAAAGAAAGATGTAACTCTTTTCTGAGGACATCTTCATAACTGCTAATAGAAGAAATTACCAACATACTAGAAGCATGTGGATGGAATCATGTAATTAGGAAATTCAGGTTTAAGGGTATGCTAGATGAATATTTTCCAAGTACTTTAAGCTCAGGTCAACTAATCTTTTTGAAAAATTTAAATGAAATCCAGGGATCATCTTGTAAAGCATTCCTCCAATAGGCTCTACTTTTGACAAATTTAGAAAAAAGAATTAAACATTCAATAATCAGTCATTATTATTTTTTTTTCTTTTTCTTTCCTATATTCCTGGTACCATGCTAATGTATGTTTTTGCAGTCGTTTTTCAGACCCCACCCTGACAGTTTCAGACACTCAGCAATCCATATCCTACAGGCTGGGAAACACTGGACAGGACAAATTCTTCAGGTTCCCACCAGCTCTATTTTCAATAACTCTGTGATCTTGCAAGCTCTTGGGTGTACATGTAATTTAATGCAGGTGAGCAGGGAACTGACATAGGTCATTTTGGGTTATTTTAGCTTAATTTAATTTTTCGGTTCATGACATATCTTGTTGAAAGCTGATTAACTGTGTTTTTGATTGACTGTTATACCATTCTTTTAGAAACAGCAATGAAAAAAACACCCCTCCAAATCACAATTTTAGCAAAAGCTCCTTCCACTGTTTTTGACAATAACCCATGCTTTTCAGCCTTTTGCTATTTTGCTGGGTTTGCTGTTTTGTTTTGTTTTGTTCTTTTTTCAGCTATTTGGACCATCAAGTTATCTATTTTCTTGCCCAAGTTGTAAAGGTAAGTGGTGGGTGCTGAGGAAGAGTATTGCTAAAACAATGAAGCTTAAGGCTGGCATTTCCATATGCATATTTTATGCACAGCTCACAGGTCAAGGGAATGAGAATGGCTGGTGTCTTGGTGTGGGTATGCACAAGTCACTGATGCAGCAGCAATGCCGTCGACACCAGATGGCTGTTCAATATCTGTAGAATGGCCAAATGTTTCTGATGAGCGTCTGTACTTTATGAGGCTACTCCTTCCACAGCCAGGCTGGTAAGGGAATCAATGGATGATTTTTCAGTAAATCTTATACCTCCTTCCTATAGCAAGTCAGATGCTGCTGAAGAAGACTTGGGTGAGAGCATCACTGCTGTTTTCAGTAAGAATTAAAGCAGGCCTCAAAACTGATATATGGGCAGATTTGTGTGGAGCAGCTTGAGCTGGCCTTCACTCTTGCACTCATGCTATGACTTAATAGAAATCTTACTTTTAATACTTTGTATTGAGCTATTTGCTGAATTTACTGCCGTTTAAAAATCTACTTTCGTTCAAAGGCTACTTCACAGTTGAAAACCTCATCTAGGCTTTTCTATGTATTAGAATTAGGTATTAGAATATAAAATCTCTTCTGTCTGTCCTGACCTTGGAAAAAGTTCAGATTAGTATACAATGCTGGATTTAAACAGATCTTCTGTGACGCAGATTAAAAAAAATAGAATCTGAAAACCTCAGACTTTATACATGATGGGATTCAGATCTGCTCTGATAGCGTAGGTTTATGGTTCATATCTCTCTGTATAATAACATTGTTACCTTTTTTGGAAAAAAAAAACTTTCCAGCAATTCAATAGGGAAATTACAGCAAACAATCAATTCCTGACTCAGTCTTCTCAGTCTTTCTCAGTCTTTCTTTTTTTTCTTTTTTTTTTTTTTTTTTTGCAGAGCGTTTAAGCAAACATGAATATTTGGATTATGCAATTATTTATGCGGTAATGCTCCTATCAAAGTTAGTGTCTTAATAAAGAAAAAAACAATTTGAGGATAATTAAGAAATCAATGAATCAAAAGTGTGTATCCATCCCCCAAAAATGATGAGATGGCCTTGAGTGCAACCAGGCGTGTTTTCACAGCTCTATGACCTGTTTGTGTACACTTTTGACTTCAAGAACTGAAGGACCCCTCTGACTGCTGGGAAGTCAGTGGAAAGAGTTGTTGACATCCCTGTTACAAAAGCGATGGTGGCGGCTGCCTGGGGAGGCAAGTGGGTCCCAGCTGCACAAACACGCAGTCGGGTTCGCACATGTACAAGAAATGAATCCGATCCTCTGAGCCTAATGCAGGAAGGTGGTGTGCATCTGAAACTCCAGAAAAGAGGATCCCATATGCATCTACAGGAGTCTACCCAAGTGAACAGGGCTAAGTTATGGAGAAAAGGCCTCCGTTCCAATAAAAATACAGATGTTCCGCTTTCATGATTTTACCATTTTCACAACCATACTCCCGCCACCTAGTTTTTCAGCTCGCAGTCAATTGCTTAGCTGAACGGTGTCTCCTGGAAAATACAATTTTGTAAAAAAGTGATAAAAATATCCCAGGGGTTGGCTGAAAGTCCATAACATCCTGACCTGGGAAAGGCAAAAGGCATCAACTGAAGTTACTGCAGTCAGGTAAAAGTTTTCATTTCAAGAACACAGAAATATTTTCCTTCCATTTTTTTCCCAAGTAAGTTTTGACTGATTAAAAATAAGAATGTTTAACATAATTGTATAATTGTGTGTGCATCTATATTTAGGTGCATACTTTTATATAGAATCATAGAATCATTATGTTTGGGAAAGACTTCTAAGATCATTGAGTACCATAAACCCTTCAACACCATGCCTAGTAAACCATGTCCCTAAGTAAGTGCCTCATCTCTATATGCATTTAGGAGTACAATACAGAAGGCAGATACAATATTTTACCTCATAAAAAATGAATTATTTTGGGGTTCCAAGTGAAATTTTTTTTGTTGTCTAGGTCATTTCAATTTTAGAATTTTTAGTGTGACCCAGAACAGGAAAAAAGATTTTTACATTAGTAAAAACACACAGTGTTAGAACTGCACACGTAATGGAAATTCTACTTTCCCCTAAGGCCTGATAGAGTGTTTTTATTTATAAATTCTTATTTTATCTGATAGCTTTGAAGCTACTCTTTTTCTATTGTTCAGTGGGCCCTGAAATACATTGGTGACTTCCTGGACACAGCAGTAAGCATTGTCCTTGTGTTGAGCCCTTTAATTCTAATAGTAGAATTAAACTAACAAAAGATTTCAATATTTCTTACATCATACCACTTCTTTAGGAGTACATTGCTGTATGTAGCTCTATATACTAGTAAAGGTCTATGTCCTTTTCCTTTGCCATCTGGTTGTGTCCCTGCTACCCAGGTCTCCTATTTTCTATTACTCAAAAAACACGGACAAATTGCGAGAAAATCAGCTCTTGGATGTGTTACATACCTCCAAAACTGTCTTCCCCCGAAACACTTGACATCCAACAGGCCATTTCATGTTGCTAAATGCTATTGCTTTCATAGTGCCCCCTCTGTCCACCCAGTTTTCATGAACTGGTGCTACAAGAGGTTAGCCCAGCAGAAGCGACCTTGAAGATGGCAGAAAGCTTGTGTGCTCTCAAGTTCTCCTGCAACCTGACTTGACACTGTGCATCTCCACTCTCCCACAAGAACAAGTCTATTAGCTGGTGTATTGCCTAGCCAGCTGAGCCTCTGTCCTGCCAAGGCGATTGAAACAGATCTCTGACAAGAAAAAAAAAAAAAAAAAAAAAAAGACACAAAGTCGAGTTCAAGTTGCAGAAAAGTGTTGGCTGTCTTTGCTGGACCTACCTATTTCAAGGACATTGTAATGCCAGATGCTATGCCACCAGGGACTATTGATATGATAGATTAGCCTTAGGTTTTATTTTAAATTTTCTTAAGTGACATGATCAGAAGTTCTTATCTTGGGCTATAATCAAACATCTATGGATGGACAACATCCTCCAGTTCTTTAAGGCAAAGCAGAAATAAATGAATGAAATTCATCAGATATGGGTGAAGTTCAAGACTGCTACCAGTAAGGAGAGCAAAGCCAATTGAGTGAGTCTCACTTGTGGCCATTCTGCTTAGGGTTTTTGCCTTCACCCAGTGCAAAGGGTCCTGAGTTTGGGGTGTGGTTGGAATGGGAAGGGGAAGCACCCAGAGGGCTTTAGGGGAAAATGCTGAACCCAGAGAAGTTTCATATGTAGTTTTTCAAGACTGGCTTACCATACAAACCACAGAAAACCGAGGTGTCAGCCTGACGACTGTAACCATTCTTGACACTCGGTGTTATACACTGTATTTTGTAGGCAGAAAGGCCTTACGCTCATGACAGGAAATTGTCACAGGTGTAATTATACATAAGGCCTGCTTAAATTCCAGTGCAATATGTATTACCACACATTGGTTGCAATAACTACCATACAGATACAATCTGTTTCCTGATAAAATGCAGAGACCTGTAACACATTATACACTGCACTTACAGAGAAAGCCTGGGCTGTGGCTTAACAACCTTTATCCACATTAATTGTTATTACTTCTGGTTACAAAGTACCTGGGGGATAATTATTCTAATGTTGTATTTTCTGAAGGGGCAGAAGCTGTTAAGGCAGCAATTGCCTAAAAAGGTAAAATGAGAACTAGTGGTCTGGATGGGGGAATTGGTTGTCTGCACAGACCTTATTACCAGCTGAACGGTCACCTTTTAATAAAATTATGGCACAGTTCATGCTGGAAGGGACCTCTGAGAGACAACTGGTCCTACCCCCTGCTCAAAGTCATCTCTACAAAGTCAGATTGCTCATGGCTGTGACCAGCCAAATTTTGAACATCTCTGAGGACAAGGGTCCCACAATCTCTTTTGAGTCCCTGCTGTAATATTTAAATCTAAATATTAAAGAGAGAAAATATTTTTTCTCTACGTCTAGTCATAATTTCGCATGTTCCAGCTTGTGTCTGTCATCTCTCATCCTTCCACTGTACAAGTCTGAGAAGAGTTAACTCTATCTGCTGCATTCTGTTGTAGATATTGATTAGATCCCTTTTCACCTCTTATTCCTGAAGACTGGAGAGACCTAACTCCCTAAGTGTCTCCTTGCACATCAAGTGGTCCAGCCCCCTAGCAGTCTTGACGCTCTCAACCAGACTTGTTCCAGTATGCCAATCTCTTTCACATACAGAGAACCCAAATGGGCCACCACTATTTGGATGCAGTCTCATGAGAGCAAAATAGAAGGGTATATTGGTTCTCTCACCTTGCTGATGATGCCAGTGCTAGCATGGTTTAGTATGTAGGTGGACTCTATTTCTTCAAGTGCTGCAGAACCCGTTCATCCTCTCCCGAGGACATCCAAGCCCTTTTCCATGGAGCTTCTTTCTCCACAGTCAGCCACAGCCTGTCCTGCTCTATGGTGTTAGCCTATCCACATGCAGGATTTGGCATTACATAGTTGAGTTTCAGGGTATTTCAGTCAGTCTACTTCTCCAGCCTGCTGGACTCCCTCTGATTTACAGCTCTGCTCTCCAGCACATCAGTCTCTCCCCCAAACCTGATATTGCTAAGAGAGCACCCCATCCCCTCGTCAATTTAATAGATACTGAAAGTACCATACACACTATTGACCTCTATGGGATATCTCTTGCAACTGGCAGGACTTGCAATCAGCAGGACTTCCTAGCACCCTATGATCCTGGTGGTCCAGATAATTTTCTGTCCTCATCAGAGTAGCTTTATTGAGTACATATCTCAGCAATTTGCCTATAAGGATATATAAGGAGACTGCATCACAAGGCTTTCCTAAAGTCAAGGTATACAACAGCCTCTGTTTCCCCCTGTCCACAGAGCCAGAACAATAAGTCAAGAACAAATATAAAATATTCCACTAATTTTGTAGAATGAGAAGTTAAGGCATGGATATTTCAATTATCCACTGATATCGAGTGTCACAGGGGAGAATATTAAGGGAAAACTGATTTCCTTAAGATCTTCCTAAAGAGAAGGCAATGTCTTTCTTTTTAATTTCAGAGGAGCAAAATCTGTTTGGTTCATTTTGTAAATGAACTGGAAGTGAAAACTGTTAAGTATTTTCAATGCTTATTCACAAAGGAGGAGAATTACTGCACCTTGTCGTGACAGTTTACTTGATAATTCAGACCTGTGACTCCCCATGTTCATCCCCAGCATGGTCTTGCCTGACAAAAGGGAGGCGCTCCGAGTTAGGTTAACTTCTTCCTTTGCAGACTTTCAAAGGCATTTGTTCAGAGAATACACAGGGAATATACAGACAATTGTTTTTCAAATGCATTCCTCTGAAGCCTCAGTAGTTGGTATAACGTAGTCGTGTATAAAAGGGGTGCCCCACTGATTTGTGTAGGCATGCGATGAAGCAGTTTAATTACGTTGGTGCTACTCTGTGAGCAGTTCCTTCTATTATTTGAAAACAGCTTCAGCACTGGCACTGTTCAAGCATCCTTACCGAAAGCAGCATCCTGATTTAACTAAATCAGGGGCACAACATATGTTAAACAAAGTCATTTAGCTCATCTTAATTTTTCAGCTGCTGCCCCTTGCCTGGTGTGTAAATTAAGAGCTCTCGTGCTAACCATTGATTCTCCTCCCCAGTACAAGGATCCCAAAGGGATGTATCCTGCTGGTTTTATTCTTGAGGAAGCCCATTCTGCCGCTGCACAAAGCTGGCATTGTCAGGAAGATTTAGCTCCTGATGATAAAACATCTTTCATTGTGAATTCTTCTCATCATAAGGAGCTTACAAATCCTAAATCACAGTGGGGCCACCCCGTCTTTTGCTCTCCGCATACCATCATAATTCTTCTACCTTAACTATCACAGGAATGCTGTCTATGCTGCTTATCATGCCTGGGTCAAAGGTGAATATCTGTGCTTCTAGGTCACATTGATATGAAGTGCTGTGAAATACGGTAATAACAATCTTTCGGGAATCTCTGAAGCCAATGTTTAACCCTCTAAGTGGTCCTGCGTGACTGTCTTTTGTCTCCTACTACAGATCCGATGCTAGCTTGGCACAGAAGGTTAAAAATTCTCCTGAGAAGAACTTCTGTATTTGAGGGCTGGTTTTTAGTCATCAATGTTATTGGGGGTCAGCTGGTGGGGTGAGTTTACACAGTGAGTTCTGGTCTGTAGTGCAGTTCACAAGCCTTTCACACTTGATACGGGTTGCTAGTATAGACTCTGATTACTCCTGGAGTCATTCAATAACCTTTCAGTGCCCCTTCTCTTTAAAATAAAGACTTCTTTGTTCTTGAGGGGAAAAAATAGCACCGTCCACTAAAAAATGTTCATGAGCTAAAAGCTTCTTCTCTAAGATAAGGATATTCATCTTTCAATAAGAATAAAGGAAAGAGAAGGGACAAAAGGGTTAGTTAGCCACCACTGGTGTGTGGTAGACTATGTGTTTAGGGAGTGGTTTTGGTCTTTCTGGAGCCTGGACAAATCCTGGCTGTGGAGCATCAAGGAGAATGATGACAGTGGGGATATATTGGAGGACAGACACCAAACCAGGTGCTGTTAATTTGATACTATATGGTAAGCTGTATGGTATATAGTGGTATGCACATGGTAAGGAGAGTAGAGAGGTCCACCAACACTGCCAGCTCTGTGCTCTGAACCCATAATAGTCACCATCAGAACAAGAAGCAGTATGAGATGGAGCAGAGATGGGCAGAGATACGCACGATAAAGCACAAAAAAGAAAGCATGGATGATTTTTATTTTGTCTTTTGCTGCAAAGGCCAGGAAACCCAAAAACCTCTTCCTCTCAGTTTACTTAGGTAAATGAGCAGAATTCAAATTCCACTAATTTTGTAGAGTGAGAAGCTGAGGCAGGGATATTTCGATGGCATCCTATATTGTTGTCGATAGTGCTACGGGGATTGATGTGGGTCAGTCCCTCAAAAGCCTTATTGTGTTTCCCAGGCCTGAAAGGAATGAAAATGAAGCCACGCTCCACAGCAGCCCAGCGAATAATAATGACATTAAATCTCAGCAGCAGACAACAGTCACACTTTCTGCTCAAATCCCCTTTGGTCTTCACGCGTTTCTCCCTGCCCCTGGTCCACTCCCTCTGCCACCGAGCTCGACCCCTTCTCCCCAGCATGCTTAAAATCCAGAGACAGGCTCACTAATTACAGCGCCTGTGATTTGCAACCTGTCCAGCTGTGCCGGGAAGTGAAACACAGTCTTTTCAAGTGCAGGGGCATCAATCTGGCTCCAGTCAAAACACAGAGATGTGTTTCCAGCTCCTTTGGAGGTTCAGTGATGACAAGCCCCACCAAACAGAGACAATGGGCTGTCAGAGCACGCAACAGAGTCAAGAACTTGCCACGCAGGAAGGGAAAGGGGCTTTTTTTTGTTTTTATTTTGATTTCTTGTGAACCCATATATCACAGGGGTTCCCCAGGCAATTTTGAAGTCTGTTTTCAGACTGACTTTTTCTTTTTTTCTCCAGGGTTGGTTTTCCTCCCACTCCCCTCACCCTGCTTTCACTTTTTTTTTTCTCTCCTCTAGTGGTAAGTGATTTTTCTAAAAGTCATGATGAGATTTTACCCATTTCAGATTTTTGGTGTTGTAAAGTGAAATTTGTTTTATAAGAAATAAGACGTCTGGAGGAAAACAGAGGTCTCAGACCTGGCTGCTTTTGTAGCATGCCTTGACAAAAAGTAGTTCCTGCAGAAATAAGGTCAATCATATTAAGTTACATTATGTTGCTATCAAAGCATGCATGGTGTGTTGAAAAATTAAATTCTGAATTATTTGAATACCCCAAAAATATGAGAATGAACTTGAGTTTTTACACAGTTCTGACCAAATTTTAAGATCAGAACCAAAACTTAAGCTATCAACTTTTCCAGCCTTCTATAAAGCTTGCAACAGTTAACAAAATATTTCAGAGGTTGAGAAATAGTCATTTGATTTCCCTTTTCTTCTTTTCAAGTTTTAGAAAATGGGAAGGTATGTAAAGAATATGTGATTTTTTTCCTCAGTGGCAGAGTTTACAGGTGCAAGAGCGAAGTTCCCTGGGTGGTTCTCATATATACAGCCACCAACAACATCATGCCCTTGTCTTGCAGACATAAAATGTCATTGCTGAAAAGATGTGTGACGTGATAGACAGGAGATGACTCCCAGACCCATGTTCCTCAGCCAAGTAAAGACAATTGAGAACTTGTGAGGTGGGAATCAGCTGGAAATCTCCTACTTGGCCATATGAACATATGTGATTAGATGTTACACTGGCCAGGCTAGTACACCTAGGGCTAGTACACCTAGGGACACCTTGGTGGGTGTCTTGAACTGAACAAGAGCATCCCTGGGGATTAATGGCATTATTGTGAAGGTGGCAGATATTTTTCATGTTTGACTGGTCTTTGCAACTTAGTCTAATCAGCTTGCTGCCGTATCCTGTGTTCATTTCGTGTGTGAGCAAAATTAGCCTGAACTGAAAATGAGTAATTAAAAAGTGAGATTGGGGTGTAAACTGTTATATACAACATTGCAGATGCATAGCCATGCATTTAGTCATAGATGCAACAGGAAAGAAAATAGGCATCTCTTTAAATTAAAGAATAATCTGTGCAGTGGCAAACTGTTTTTTATGTTCAAGGGAAGGAAAAGTGTATTTTTGATCTTCTTAATAAAGCTGATGAAAAAGATATGGTGATCAACTGTAATCTTTTTTTATTAAAAATTATTTAGAGAAAGCAACTTTTTAAGGCTTACATATCAAATTTATAAACTGAATTCACAGGGATAACATAGGCTGTAAGGGACCATGAAGGTCAGTCATGATGTCCAACCTTCCATTCAAAGCAAGTCATAATTAGGTTAGATCGTCAAAATCTCTACTGAAATGATGGAAAAATCAGAAGTGTTTTTTCTCTTGAAACACCTTAATTTGCACATCATTCCTAAACACATTTCATTCAGTTTTAGTGAAATCTGTCAGGTAACAAGGCTGAGATTGCCTTAGCAAGGAACAGAAGAAAGTGCAGAGCTATCCTAGGTCTGTTTCCTCAGAAAAGATATTTCTTTCAGGTTTAGACATCTAAACTGTGGATGTTTGCAAGCCTGGTTTATTCAGGCTCCTTTGCAGTCAACCAAAAGAAACAGGTAATTTTAAAGCTTGATCCATCTGACCTACTCTAAATGTCCACTTCAGGTTTTGATGAATTGCATCTTAAAAGTGTCTGCTTCTCTCCACTGGCCGCAAAGGGAATCTGGCATGACATTCATAGTGCAGCAATGAGTTTCATCTGATTAAATGAGGGTTTTTGCAAGGCAGGTGTCTTTAACACATCACTAGCCAACCACTCTTAACCCCTTTTCTAGTCAATTCAATAGAGGAAATGATTTGACTCATTCTAAAGCAGTCATCTACATGGGCAGATGAACATCTTACACCTGTGCTGGTTAGATCTCTACTGACAAGAGTGAGAGCCCATGGTGACTATTTCCAACACAGATATCACCACTGTGGACACCTGAAATTAAGTAGCGAATTCTATCACAGTACTGGAAAATATTCCAACCTACATATCTGTATCATTGTTGAGGTCTGGGCAGGACCTTTGGGCAGGACCTCTGGGCAGGGTCTGGGCAAAGCCTCTTGGCTTTACTTATAGTTTGATTCAAGAACTGACTCAGATTAGTGTCTTTTAACTATTCAGTTTTTAAATTAGCAAGCTTATTGAAAATGCTTGGTAGCGCAAGTTAAGAAAATAACCACATGATGTTCATATCCTATCCAGGCATACTTTTTAATTTTTATGTTAAAGAAATGAGCCAAACAGGGGCTAGGATCATTCCCAACAAAATCAATAGAAAGTCTTTATGGAGAGCCCAGAATGTGGTTGAGTTGGGAAAGAGCCCACTGTAATTCTCACAGTAATCATCTTTTTTTTTTTTTTTTTTTTTTCCCAGTTTCCATTCCTAATGCATTGCAGTTGCTTTCACTAACTGGAAAATTTAGGTATAATTTAAAAAATAAATTGTAGGAAGAATTCTTATTCTTATTTTTGTTCTTAGGAAATATAAAGCATTATACACTTAACAATTGCTCCTCCGAGGTTCTGGTCCTGAACTAAGCGAGAAAAATAAGATATATTTAGGAGTAAAGGAGAATTCTACATGAGGTAGCTCTGACAGCAATAACCCTGAGGAGTATTTCCTCCTTAACTACAAATACTTAAAGATTAGCTTAAGCTGTGAAGAAGAAGGGATTGCTTTGGTATGGTAATAGAAAGAATTGCATGGGATTTCTGCTTGAGTTTGTTAGCTTTGAATATAAATATATATATATATATATCAGGTTAAAAGAAAACGAAATAAAGAAGCACCTTATAAAGCTGAAGTTGTGAAATTCTGGCTTACAAACCTGCCCACAAATTGAACTTATTTTAAATAGAACACCATAAGGATGCTGCCAAATTTCACTTCTTGTTTTTTGAAGCCGGATCTGTCACCATGTGTTCTGAAGGAAAAGGTTGGATAGCATTTTTATTTTACAAAAGCTAATTTGCTCAGCAGTTGCTTTCTTCTGAGCTCATTCAGCTTTATTTATGACTGCAGCATTCTTGGGAAAAAAAAGAGAGAAAGAAGGGAAAAAAAAAGAGAAAAACAGAACAGAACTGCTGTTTAAGGGAAAATGCTTTTCAGAGGCTTAGCAATTTCTTAAGAATTTGGGTGACTTACATATGAACAGGTAGGCATCTGTCAGAGTAGAATTTCACTGAGCAGCTTAATTACCTCTTTATGCCATTTAATGTTATGATAAATGACTTACAGGAAGTTATTAATTAAAGTATTAAAATCTCATTATTTGTTAGTAATGAGGCATATGGGAAGAAAGGAAGGAATAGGACTTGATTATTAACAAATTTCAGGGAACAGTGAGTAAATTGGATAAACAGAGGAAATATACATCTGGCTGGTTCCATTTGTTGTATAAATCATTTCATAGTTTATTCTTATTGCAGAAATCCTTTAAATACTCATGTACATTCAAATAATTTAAACTACTATTGGTATTGGCTGGTGGTTAAAGTAAATCTTTTTAGAGCCAATTTTAGGAAAACAGAGATTCCTCAGAGGGAGACCTAAGCTCTTCAGGATACTTGTTGCCTATATTCAGACACACATAGAACCTTCTGTGTGGTCGGTCCTTTTCCTTAGGCATTTGTTAGAAGTGAGGATTGCACATGATGTGCTTGTTATGGAGCTGATGAAACGCTATGTGACACGGGGATGGAGAAAGCTGTGAACTTCAGTCTCCTCTCTACTCGTCATCTCCTGTGTCAAACCTTCAGGATTGAAGGTCAGAACTTCTCACCCTTAAGTCAGGGCTTGATCTTCACAGTCTTGTGTTTTCCTGGCAGATTAGACTTAACCTTGAGGTGTCTACCATGCAGGTGTGACCACCTGAGTTTGAAGTCTGGACTCCTATTATACTCCATGGAGATCTAGTCACTCTATGGACTCAATATGGACATGAGAGTGTAACTCATCTCATCATAAATCAGATGTCTAAATGCAGTCAGAGGAATTTATCCCTGATCGTGGATGGTGATAGTGTCAGGCTTCTTTTGTCTATAACGGGAACCTAGATAACTAGTAGAGATGTACAGTGATGCTGCAGATGTCTTCAATCAGGAGACAGGAATTGCACCACAACTTTTATTTACCAGGAGTTTCCTGTGGTGCTTATAGTGATCAAACAGCTCCTTTTGAAAGGTAAATGTGAATGATTAAGAATACACAGGCATAACCCAGCTGGAAAGTGATGGATGCTAGAATTGCTCTGTCAAGTTCACCCTCTGAGAGGAACAGTTGTCGCAACGGAGGAAAATATCCCTGATATATGGCTTTGCAGTTCATATGTTTAAGGCTTTTCAGGAAATGTAATCAGATTTTTGTAACCTTCAGTCAATGGGATCCATTTCCTTCAGATGACTTCTCTGTTGTGATCTTCTCACACACAATGAGCAGCTTCTCATTCACAGCTCTGCCTCAGGATGAGCAATTAACGTTCTGGTATGAAGCCGTTCTAGTCATGCATAGGAGCAGAGAATGTCTATGGGATCAGAGGCTGGTTTAGAGGACATTCTGCTGGACTCAAGTGCAAAAAAGGAAAGAGAGGGAGGGCAAGTCCTTCAGAAGGTTGATGGTGTTTCCCCCCAACTTTGAAATGAGCATTTCTTGTGGAATCTCCTACAAGGAACTTCCAAGTACAAATAAAATCTCTTATGGAAAATCCAACCATATGTTCTCATACTCTGCTAAACCTCACAGCAGATCTCAAAAAGACCTTTGAAAACTGTGTCTAATGGACAACATAATTGTAAACACTTAACCAAAGAATTAGCACAGATTTTGGTATTTTTCCAAAGGCAGAGAGAGAGAGTTGCTTGATGCTGTTTCAACAATGATATTAGAAGGAGAACTCTAGATTCTGTTGGACATTTACGTCCCACCACAACATTTTAATGACCTTGGGAAAACAGCTAACAAGATCTACAACAGCTTGAATGCATTGAAATTTGAAAAACTGCATAGGGTTTACATTTTGGCTAATTACACAGCGCTTCAGCTAGGACAATGAGCAATGTTATGCTCAGCTGTGGGAATATTTCTGATCACTGGGAAGCCTTTTGGCTAGAACTCCTCTCCACAATCAGAAACTTTCATGTGCCAAGATGAACTACTCTTCTTGTTGATAAATCAAGAGTACATACATTTGGAGAAAAAAAATAAAGTCTATACAGTACAGGTTCAAAGATGAATTGCCACTTGAGAGAAAGATCTTGCAGTCACTGTTGAACATCACTGGCAATATCAACTCATGTTCAGAAGTAGTAAAAAATGTGAACAGAATACTAGAAAAAAAAAGACAAAAGAAAACAGTGTGTTATTGTACAAATCCATGAGTTGTTTATATTTGGAATTACTTTTAGAAGAGGTATAAAAGAACAATAGTGCAAAGGAACAGAGGTGTGAACTAACTTTCACTTGAGGAGATACTACACTGTGATCTTAATAGCTTTAAAATGAAAAAAAAAGATGGATGGTGGGTTGTGACTAATAGTCATAAAATCATGAATGTTATTTAGCAAATATGTGGTATATAATAATTAGGCTTTTTCACAGTTAAAAATTAGCTATCAGAAGGCACTGAATGTGATTGTAAGGCAGTAGGCTTAAAGAATTACTTTGTAATAAAATGCATTGTTAAGCTATTAACTCATTGCTGGAACATGTTGTGAAGGTCAGATATTAATTATCAAATATTAGTAGAGAAACATGCTGCTACTTGTACAGTCCATAAAATGACGGAAATAGGAGGATATACCATGTGGAGGATCCTATTCTCCTACCTCCTTACTCACATATAAATTCCTTTCCTAGGCATCTGCTGTTAATATTGGTGTGGGCTAGATGACCTTTTAGTTCAATTTATTATACCCATGCTTACCTTACTATATTGTTATTATGCCCCGACTGCCAGATTTACCCTCTCCACCCTGAGTATGAAGAAGACAGAGAAAGTATCCTGGACCTGACTGAGTCTAAGTACCAGGCTATAAGAATCTGAATTAAGATACAGAATGGACAGACTTCAAGAATCCATGTGAAGGGATTTAAGTTAGATGGATGCTGAAGCAAGAGAAGGATACAGTGGTAAATGTAAAGGGATAAAAACGTGTTTGGCTGCAGGAGGGAGTCAGCAGGAACATCTTGAACAACAACAACAAAAAAGTAAAAATAATCTTTCTCTCAATTGTTTTCATGAATTCTATGAGATTGAATGCCTTCTGTCATAGAACATATTCACCAATGTTTTTTTCCAGTCTGAAGAAAGTCCTTAAACAATTAATCTTCTCTCGATGATCCACTGCTGCCGTCAGACATGTTTTGAATAAAGGTGTCAACCTTAGTTAAGTGGAGCTCTATCCCACAGCGTTTTTTTGGGAGGCCAGTACAGAACTGCCAAGAGAAAGGCCATTTGGGCATTATTTGAAAGAGCCTTTGAATACATAAAAGCCTTTGAATATCCAAAAATGCTAACAAGGAGTCTTGATGAGGCCTGGTCTTCCCTGAGAAGTTAAAGCATGATAATTAATGGTTGAACAATGAAACTCTTTTTTTTTTTTTTTTATTCTGGAGATAAAAATACTTGACCTCCTGCAGCATCTGATTGTATTCACTAATTCAGTTGTTTCTTATCTTTCTGTCATTCAAGAGCAGACCAGGATGAGGATGACAATGTGAAGCAAAATTTCAGGGAAAGCAGAACACCAGTGTACAAATATTTCATTCATTGAATGCCAGAAAGCATAAGCGTGGATATGACTGATTTTAGTGACAAATTATGCACTTGAGTCAGGATGTAGTGTAGCTTTGGATTATATGAAGCCCAAAGGGAATCAAAATACTATTAAAAAAGTATGGAAAAATTTTGCAAGGTGTTTGAGGAAACATTTCGCTGAGGATATTCATTCCTGTGAAAAAATGAGAAGGAAAAGGAAAGACCTGCAGACTTCAAAAATCATCAGGATCACTGATGATGGGACTGTAATCTGTCAGGATATGACATTTGATTATTATTTTATTTTATGGCTTTTTAAAAGCTTGATAACAAAAGAGTCTTTTTTTTTAATGTGTACTTAATTAAGCATTGCATTAAAGATGCCAGTTTTAAGATGCTGCTGATACATGTTCAGTACAGGAAGACATGAATTATTTTTTAAACATGCATCTTAGTAAAACCTTTTTACATTTTTTAAAATCCTTATCATCACCAAGTTTCTCAAAATAATTCACTTAGCAACTATGCAGTCAAAAAAACACTATTCACACGGGGCTTTGTAATATTAATAGCACAAAAATGGCCCCTGTTGCACAAGCCATGACCAAACACGTCTCTTACATAATGTTTTTGACTGATATGTGGAGACCTGATATACGAAGACTGTCAGTAAATTTTCAGCTCACTGGTTACCATCCCCTCAGGAGAAATGGCAGAACAGTGAGGGTCTCCACAGCTCTGCTGCTGATTTCCTGCATTTCCACTCATGTTAGCATGCCAGTTGGCTGAAGGCAAGACACACTGCTCACTGTGCTGTCTTGGAGACTCACTGGTGCCCCAGGAGCAACCTCTGGTAGAAAGGCAAGGAGGGTAGCTAGGAGTAGGGACCACTTAAATCATCTGGTGGCCTCAAAGCAGTGCCAGATTTTTAATATTAAGCAAAACAGAAATATTTTATCAGCACCTCCTTTAAGAGGTCATTAAGGCACATGCACACATACACGAAGGATGAGCCTGGACGTGTTAATTAGACGCAGGCAGGAAGCAATAAATCATTTCTTCTTTCAGTATGAAGGTGCTCAACTGCACTACTCACCTGGCTACCAGGAAGAGGCTTAGCCTCTTACCTCCTCAGTTCCCTTCTGTTTTTCACCAATAATATATTATCTGCAAAGATGATAAAAAGTGAAACTGCTGCTCTATGGGGCTTTAAGATCACATTAGCCACACTTCCAACACAAATTCCTTAATTTTCTTCTAACCTCCCTAATATAGAGAGTATATGCTACTCTGTATGGACCATGGAGACATTTCCCCTAAAAGGTGAGTTGAATCCCTGAAAAGGCACAGGTAAACTATAGGGAGTTTGAGATGTTAGTGTAGTCCAGTCTGCAGTGGGACGTGGCTATCCGTGGAGAACAGATTTCTCTTCTGAGAGCAATGCAGAGATGGGCTTCAGGACCAGTGAAAGGACTGGAGGGGCTGTCACAGGAAGAGGGACTGTCTAGTGAGTGGAATCTAAAGCTCATATGACTGTTTAGTACAGAAAGAAAAAAAAAAGCAGCAGGAGAAATAGTTGTAGACTCTAAGGAGCAAAGAAGGAGAACTGAAAGGACAAGAGTTACACAAGAAATGTGTATGAGGTGACTGCAAATAAATGTGGGATGGAAACAACAACAGCTATATTTAAGAAGAGGAGTTCAGGAATAATCTCCTAGTAAGCTGGGCAGGAAACATCTTTATTTTAAGCAGAATCCTTCATATCCTTGGAAACAAGGTCTTCATGACCAAGAATGTACAATATTGTTTTCCATTCCCATGTCAAACTTTAGCAATGTGGGCATCTGTATCACCTAGGGCCCAGGGGAATCCCTCTTCATCTTCAGTCCCTCTGAATGTCTGTCCCAAACTGTAAAGTTGCTTGGGCCTGAGTCTGTCCTCTTATATGCTTAGACAGCACCAAACTGACTAATCACTACAGCATTAAACACTACATAAAAAGACTGTTAATGCTGTAATAATCATCACGCTAATCCTAGTAAGCAAAAAAGCTCAAGCCTTCCATGTAACCCTAATTCTAAACTCCTGTGCAAATTGCTTGTAAATTTTATTTTAAAATACATATATTTTTTTAAAAATAATTCAGTTCACAAACTAGCAAGCTGGTGCATTGACCAGTCAATGTTGACTTGATAAATGCTGGTCATCACATTGACTTTCAGAATCTGGGTAAGATTTGTTTTTCCGAAGCTGCAATATCTAACTTGTTGGCACACTAAGCGCGGGTTTGTGCTCAAACAGAACACATGAGCCAGCTGACAAGGCTGGCTCTAAACTCAGTTTCAGGCAGGCTTACGTTGTCCTTGTTGCAGGTTCTACCTTCTCTTTTAGATGACAGGTAGGAAGACACAAGGCAGCCTTGCTGCAAGCCTATTCACTGTTCATGTGCACACAGTCACACAGAGACAACTTCACTGGTCATATATAATAAGCATTATAACACCAGGGATGTTGTCCAGGGGAATATATGTCCAGACTAGAAAGAAGGCCTCCACTCCCTTTTCATTCACACACATTTGTGCTAACACCAGCATCTCCTGCAACTGCACTGGAATGAGAGTACTAAAGTTATTTAGTTCCCCTCAAAATTGGACCATATGACAAAACCTGCACAGAAGTAGGTCTATAAACAACGTGCAATTCTAATCAGCCAGCCGTAAAAACTAATCAAAGAGGTAGTCTAAATCACAACAAAGGGCATCGAATTTTAAATAACATATCTGTGTGCATTCTTATCCTTTAGGTTAGTCATTCACAGCCACTTTTATTACATTAAAACTTGCTTGTTCTACAGAGCGAGCATTCATACATTCACAGGGGTCAAGCCCATTCCCTCAAAAATCTGCATTTTAAACTTTTTTGAGGATCTGAGAAGAGACTAAATAACTGCAATTTGACTTTTCTTCATGGTAAATCTTTAGATACTGCATCCTCAAGAAATGCTGGGATGAAGGGCATACATTTGCTGTGTTGAAAGAGCACTCTCTGGTATATGTCAAGGCCTTCAAGAATGGCAGACTATGCCTGCCAACCATCTCCTACCCCTACAGTTGCCATGCAGTTAACCCAAGGATTTAGAAATGGCCAAAGTCAGCAGTATATTGAACTATTTAGTGAGCTTGGGCTATGCTTGCTGCTGCTCATCTGTTGGAAAGGAGAAGAGTCTTACCTTGGGAAGGGTCACAGGGTCACACATAGGTAGTGATCCATGGATTTCCTTCCCATTTAGCAATGATGAACTGTCCCTGATCCCCTTACAAGCAGGTAACTCATTGATTGGACACTGTGATTAACAAAGTTGTAATTTGGCAAATCTCCATGAGCATCCCTACGAGGTCAAAAAAGTCTAGGTATTGTCAAATCACTTCCTTTTTGTGTTTGTCCTTGTTTTGCTGTTTTTTTGCAACATCTTTGGTTAACCTGACTTCAATTTCACATCACTGTTTTAACTCTGTATACTTTTTATGCTCGCATCCATGTCCTTTAACCTAGTGATTCATTCTCTCCTCTGGTCACTTTGGGGTTAACCTATCTGAGGTGTTTTGGTCGGGCAGTAATTGCCACAAAGCCTTCCCTAAGCTTTGAAGACAAGGAACTGATATTTTTACAGCTCTCAGTGCAGGCTCTCTGCTGGTTGCAATCCACAACAATGCACCTGGATGCAATTGTGCTTGGATAACTAAACTTAACTGATGTGATTCACTTAGTGGGGACTCCACTTGCTTCATTGTAAAGATTAGAGAGTGATTCAGCAATCATGAGAAAATGCAGCAACAAAAGGTTAGCTGAACAGTGCTAGGAGTCTAGCCATATTGGGAGCAATTGAAGGAGGAAATGGTCTGGATTTATTGTCTGCATTAAAGATATTGTGGGTCCCATGGATACCACGAGTGTCATGGAGACACAGCTAATAGGATTTTTATTGGATTACTGTCAGGCTGTTGCACCTGCTTTTGAAGGGGATGGTGCAGTTAGTTTTCTGGCACAACTCGAACAAGGAAACAGAAAGAGCTACAGCAGCTGGAAGTTCTAATATTAATTTTTTCAGAAAACTTTCACAAGTGCCTTCAAGCAATTCAAGCAAGCAGCCAGTCTGCAAGCACTGCCTTTTTCCCCTTTGCAAGTACACACATTTAGAAAAATATATTGCAGAGAGGAGTGAAGACACCCATGCACAAAGGATACAGCTTTAAGCTTCTTCTCGCTATAGTCCAGGTCTACGTTAGATCGCTAGATTTCATACCAATTGGCTTAAAGGGAAGTTGCTTTTTTTTTTTTTTTTTTTCTGAAGAAAGCTGTAGTTTTGATTTAGTGCTCTATTTCTGATTTCTCAAGGCAACCTTTAGCAATTCATTTTGCCTCTCATTTTCTCCATCTCCAATGGGTTATCTAACATCTCTTCCCTCATTGCCTCCTTTTAAGCTCTTTAATCTGTTAAAGAGATCCCCTTACGTATTGCAAGTGTTTGCTAAAGGTGCAGCCTGAGTGCCCTTTAGTGGTCACTTCAACCAGCGCAGACTTGACATACGATTTGCCTCTACCCTTCACATTCAGCAAGCCATTACCTGTCTCCTATCTTTTTATTTATTCAAAGCAACCAGGGAGCATTTTATCCAACAGAAAAATGAGGAGGAGAGGAAAAAAAAAAAAAAAAAGAATTTTCATCACCGGTTCATTTTCATTATCACCCTACTTTCTAATGAAGTTGAACTTGCAAGTCATCTGAATTCAGGTCTCAAGTTAAACACATCTAGTGCTGATATAAGGGTGCCTTATTATATTTTAAGTAGTTTTGGATGAATAATTTGTAGCGAGTGATCTCATGAATTATATCTCATTTCTTTGTTCAGGAGTTACTTGCAAAGTGATTCAAATTATTTCATCCAGGACCTAACCCAAATTTCTCCATTGTTAATGATGGAAAATCAATGCATTCTGGATCAGGGCACAAAATATATTTCTTGAATAATTTTGTTCTCAAGAACTCATTCCGAAAATCATGAAGTCTTGGAGCTGTCATGCTTGAACATCTCTCCATAATATTATGTTGCATTTCTGTCCCTGCATACCATAATGTTGTGACATTTTGGCCTAGAATTAGAGGCACGAAGACAGCAGGTTCTGGAATTTTGTATTAGTGACCTGTAAATATTTTACATCCTTTGCTTTAAAGGTGTTCTAGAAAATATTTTTACCAATTAACACTTTTATGAAAACAAAACAAAACGATGTAGAAAAACCCCACCAAGACTGTGATTTTCTGGAGTCAACCACTTTAACCTCTGACTGAATATTGAATTCTTCTTATCATTAACTTGTTTAGTGAAGAAAAACAGTCAGTAGCTGCTCCATGTCTCTTCTCCTCCCACTTTTCTTTTTATTCTTTTCTGTAGGTAAAGTATAGGTAGATAAGGTACATTACAGGTAAGTAACACAGCTTACCCATCTATATACTGTTTTCTTCTTCCAACATCTCGTATACCCTCAAGGATATCTGTGGTTTCATTTATTGGTATTTTACTGCCTGTTCCCTCTTCTGATCTTACCAATCTTTTATTTCTTATTGAACCGGTTACCCTCACAGTGCTCTGACCTTTTGTTAACTTCGAATCATACTCTGCTCACTTTCTAGTAACAAATTTCCCAGTTCCCATATTTCTTTTTGCACTGTTCTCCCATCTGCTTTTGTTTACATATGTGATTAGACCAGTGGTCAATCTAGTCTGAGTATGGTCTGCCTCAATAGTAACTAGTTCCTAATTCTGGTAATGAATTTAAAGAAAGGGTATGGGAGAAAGGGAAGTCGTATGGTTATTATTATTATTATTATTATTTTTTGGTGTGCATTGAAAGAGATATTGCTTCAATTCCAGTCTTCCTTTTTGAGGTCATATACTGTCCTTGTGATAAATGCCTCATCTCTCAGAGATATATCAATAATAGCTGTCCTCAAATACTATGTTGGAGATATCAGGATTTTAGCTGATAGTGAAAAGATATTAGAATGACTTGTGTAGACAAAAAAACTCTTCCTAAATCCTGCTTACAGTTTAAATATGTTTTTTCTTTAACATCCTGCTACTAATTCAGGATAAGTCAGGATAAGTCACTATTAAAACCTATGCTGGTACATTGCTAGAATTTTATCTGATATGGTATTGTGAGTGTGGGAATTAGAATGTCCTTGGGCATTTCCTAAAAGTGAGCTGGTAGTCTCCCTAGTTTGGAGGGTAGAAGAGTGTAGTAATAAGGATGTAGTGTCTTCATGATATCTGTTCTCCTTCTCAGAGCAGAGTCCTGCATGTGTTTAGTTTACTAGTACATATAAAACCCAAGTTACTTATTGTGTTCTCATAATTTAGAGTGGAACTACCTTCATTCAAGGACTGGCCTTTCTTCTTGTCTTCTGTGAAGCACCTGCTAACATTTTTGGTCCTTTTCAAAGCATGTTTTAGAAGTATTCTTTTGAACCTGAAGAACTCTAATGGTTGAAATTTAACAGAAGGGTTTTAGATGAGAAATTGCCTACACTGAAATATTGTCAAGGAATATAAACTATCTCTTCAGTTACACACTTGCTTTGATGACATTTTTATCTACGCACCATATACATGTGTACAATAACAGATTATTGTAGTAGTAAAAGTGAGGTAAGACAATTCATATAATCCTAAGGTAGGTCAAATAATTGTCTTTAGCTGCCTTCTGAAAATAAACATGATCTAAAATGACTAGTTCAGGGGTCTAACTCTAAGATATTTAAAGCTGGGTAAGACAAATCCTAACCTTAGCATTTCTGTATCTCAATTCTTCAGTTTGGAAGATGAGGAGAATCACAGACTCTCACAATATTTGAAGTTGGAGGGACCTCTGGAGATCATATAGTCCAACATTCCTCCTCAGGCTGAGTCACCTAGAGCTCATTGTCCAGATGACTTTTGAATATCTCCAAGGAAGAAGACTCCGCAACATGCCTGAGCAACTTGTTCTGATGTTCTCTACTTCTTCCAATCACTTAATGTCTATATACTTGCTGTGTCTTTAGGCACTCACTCAAAGCAGGTAGAGCTGGAAAAATCTACAAAAAAAAGAGAGAAGTATATCACTATCACAGAAATTTGGGTCAAAAGGTTTGGGGATCACTGATATGCTAAGCAGTGATATAGGTTTGTGTGTGAAGTTAAAACCTGTAAAATCTGCCAGTTTAAGTTTTTTAGAGAGCACTGTCTAGAAATTTCTATTAAAAAAATAGTAAACAACTTCCAAAGTGTCGACTCTGGTCAGGGGCATGGTATTGCAATATAGCAATATTAGAGGGAGACATTCGTTGTGACCACTGAGCATGTATTGATACAACAGTGGTTAAACATAACAACAAAAAAAACCAAAACAAAACTTATGTTTGGTTAAAATTCTTTCCCACCTGTTTGTTTTGTTAGGTGAAAGTTTTGACCATGTCTTTCCTGCAATTCCAAATATAAATACTAAGACTACTACTAAATAAAAGTGTTGGCTTATAATAATCACTCATATTGCTCTTGTGAGAATAGCAAGGTCATTAAAAAAAACACAGTCATCATGTCTAAGGTCTGCTATGGCATCAACCCAAGCTTTGTAAAACAGTGTTTCTCCTATTGGGATTGTGAAATCATTCAGTTTTCTGCCAGTTTCCAGGATCAAGCCCATTAGTTCAAAGGCTTCTCCTTGACAGCTGGCAGATGACTCCAGCGCTTCTGTTCCAAGGTGGGAATGACCAAACTCCCACTGCTCTCAAGATGTAACTTAGGATATGCATCCGGACCCCAAACCGATTAAAGACAGAAATGCAAGAAAAGCTTCTCTACGTAAATTAATTGATTCATTTCACTCAACTTTTGGATATCTAAAAGATGAGAGATGCATTTACAGTGTAATTCTTCCCATCTTTGTAAAATGTCTGTGAGATTTTGGTGGTGTGTCCTTTGGAGATATGTGCACAGGAAGTTTCATCTTCATATTAGCAAGAACTTCTTTATTGTTAGGGTGACAGAACCACGGAACAAGTTACGCAGAGAGGTTGTGGAGTCTCCCTCTCTGGAGATCTTCCAAATTCACCTGGATGCCACCCTGTGCTGCATGCTATAGGTGTCCCTGCTTGAGCAGGGGCGTTGGACTAGATGATCTCCAGAGGTCCCTTCCAACCTCAACGATTCTATGTGTATGTGTGTGTATTTTTCTTTAGTGATCACAGACTATGACTTAAACAATTATGTACTAAATGTAGAGCAGGTGAGATAAATCCCACCCTGTAAGCAACATGCCATACAGTTTTGGGGTGGCAGGACAAGTTTGTCCTGTATATATCGTCTTCTTACTTATTTGCTTGTTTTGTAAAGTATTGGTTTTAGATTCTTAGCTGCTGTGTAAAGCAGCAAAACAAAGTTTCTCAGTGATCAGCATAAGAGCTATAGATATTAAATCAGGGAATGGATCCAGGCCCCTCCCTAAAATTGCAAATATATGTCAAAACATAGTTTGTCCAATTCAGTACCAACACAAACACTCTGGGATGTACCTCCCTGCTGAGTCTGACAATAAGCTGTCTGATGGATGGTGACCATTGGTGCTGTTAAGTCCGGTCCAGGAAATAATGTACTGTCACAACTAAGAACCACCTTAGTTTCATCCAGACTACTGAACTAAATTCAATTTTGGGGTGAGAGATGAGGTAGATTTGCATTGGCGATATAAGGAACAAAAGATCCCTTTATCTTAGGCATTTTCAGACATGAAGATTTAGTAAACAATCAGTAGACATTTTGTAGGAAATCAAAGCTGTGCTAAGAAATCTCAGGTTGAAGTAAGTTTTTTTAAAAAGTTCACGAACTTTGCAACAAATGTAGGTGAAATACCTGCAGAGCTTGATCCAAATTTCAAGCTAGGCTGTATCAACTCCCTTTGAAACAAAGGCTAACATGGATTGACAAGTAGACTTAGTTTGCAAAACACTGTTTTTTTTTTTTTTTTTTTTTTTTTGATGGCATGCCTTACTGAAAGACAGTAAGAAGTAGACCGAAATGAAAAAAAAATGTAAAAAGAGGCAAAATGGACACAATACTTCAAGGATCAAAAGAAAAACTGTCATTTACATAAGATTTGGGTAAATCTCTGATCTTTCAGTCATATTAGCTGAAAACAATTTAGCATCTCCTCTGATGTTCACTTACTCTTTGTATGTGGTAAAAAAAAAGTTCATGTAACTTTACTAAATTGTTATAATTGAGCAAATGTTTAGGCTTAAATATAGAGAATCTCTTGGTATATTCAGCAACTCTTTATTCAATTACAGTTGTAAAGCCAAATAGAAGGTTCTTCAACCATCCCATTTTGGTCTTAAGGGCAAAACAACACTATTTTGTATCATGTAAGAGTAAAAAAATAATTGCCTAATCCAAGGAAATATGTATAATGATGATATTGTTCCTTCTCTGAAGTTAACTCTTAAATTTCAGAAGTATCTGAGTTCACCAAAGGTCAGTCGTGTATTTTTTTCCAGTGGTCACATAAAATGTTGGACTTCAGAAAAAGAACACTTCTGTTAAAAATGTTGCTTAAACTGCAAAGCAATATCTGTCACATATCTTATATTAGAGATGTCACTGTAGTTCATTGACCTTTTTTTTTTTTTTTTTTGATAAATAATACTAAAACTACGGAGCTGGCTGAATGCTTCATAAGATTATTTATTGAGTGAAATCCTTGAATTTTGTCAACTGTTGTGTTCATGGAATAGTACAATAGAAGCTCTACAATAAAGTCTTCTTGTTGAGTAACAGATGAATCAGCGCAAATGAGAAAAAAAAGCTCGTCTAGGATTTTACTTAAAGCCAACTTGAATATGATATGAATCAAGCTTTGGTTAACTTATCCTTCCTCCTTACCTCACCATTATTTTTCAGTTTCCTCTGCTTCTTGGTTCCGGTTGAGAAAGGTAAGGTTTCAGGACTTTTTAGCACAATCAAAAAATTAATTTAGGTGTTTTTCTTCTGCCTGCTGCGTGCACATTCAAGGAACTATTGAAAAGATTATCCTCTCTCCCCTCCTTTAACCCCAAATACTGATTTCTGTTCACATGATCTCCGTTCTTTCCATCTTTAGTTAGCAATAGCAGATATGAGCTTGGCTATGCAACCTTGAGTTTATAAGTGTGTGTACGTTTACATGCATTCTCTGCAAGATGTGCTTTGACAGCCCCCTGCTAAGGCGTTTCCCAGCTTAAGGAATCATAAGCAGCTTTGGGCAGCTTGACCCTGCTGGTTCATCATTTATGATGTTCAAAACATGTACATGGCCAATTTGAGTTTATCTAAACACTTAAGAGGAAGCTCTTCAATTAAAGAGCACACTAAGTGACACTGACAGTAACTTCCCTACCTATCTGGCATGGCTAAATCACTATAAGATGCAGGGCAAAGTGCTCTTCACTTCATAAAACCAATCAGAAAGCATCACATTTTGTGGGGCTATTTCCTAGAATTCATTTTTCATAAACTTGAAAGGAAAAAGCATTTGCCCATCAAATGTTCCAGCAAGATTACGCTTTAGAGTTTGTCTTGGGATGTAATTTCCAAATGCCTTGGGTTCAATGTAAAGAAAAACATATTTATATATAAAAAGCAATGATACCATGTTTTTCCGGTATCAATCACAGAGAGCAGTTTATCATTTTAGTAAATCATGTTGTATAATCTTTGTGTCACATCAAACACCAGAGCAATAAATTCACTGGGGGTTATTTGCAAGGGTATCTATGTTGAATTGAGATGTCTTCTAGTTCTTTTTCTAAATTGTCACATTTACTGCCTGCTGCAGAAAAGGGAAGCCACCAATTGATTTCTAATTCTGTAAACCCCAGGGTGTAAATGTGATTAGCGGTAATTGGAGAAGTTCAGCAACTGTTAATTTCTCCTCTCTTTGTTGTTTTTCCTATTTAAAATATTAACGAAATGCGTATGTAGGCCAAAACTGACTCCGAAGCAGCTGAACAAAGGATACATATTTAATCAGAGCTGTGGGACCCTGATGCGGTTGTCTGAAACAAATGTGACATGTGCTTCCTCTCAAAAAAAACGCAGGCAGCTAATAAACAGCATCAGTATTTTGTTGTAATGTTCATTGTCTACATGATGTTGAGTTTAATGGTATTACACTATGTAAAAAAGCCAGAAATATGCTGCTAAATTTGTCTTTCCCAGTTGGCTGTCCCTGAGGAGATTATAATGCAAGCAGTGGCTTTGTTGCATGCATAAGTGTGCACATGTTCCTAAGTTTTAAGTTGTAAAGGAGGGTGGCAAAAAGAGATATTAACCCCAGCATGGCTGAGCTTCTCCTTGGGAAGATGCCACTCTATGATAACATGTGTAAGATGTGCAAAAAGTAAAATTTGCTGTCTACCCACATAATATTGCACTCTCTTTGTTTTCTAGATGAGCTTCTCCCCCATCACTATGTACAAAGATATGCTAATACTTTTCAGCCAGGAAATGGCTCTTCAACTCTAGCGAGATAACAACTACTGCCTTACCTTCCTGCATCAAATATTTTCCTTTAGTAGACTCTCCTATTCTGACCTCATATGACTGTGAAGTGGTTGAAATGTTCTAAAATAAGGATTTTTTAAAAAATCTAACATTGGTCCAAAATGTTTGGAATAGCAGTTTCTTTTCAGCTCCCAGAACCTCAAAGGGTTTTCAGTGGTTGCACAACAGCATGCAAAATTCTTTGAGCATCTCAGGGAATCATCAGAAGTCTTGGTTAGCTTAGCCTAAATAAATCTTAGGTGGATCGACTCTTAGATGGATCTAATGGATAAGTCTTCTCAAGCTAGAATATTATCTGGGAATGTTTGATCAAGGATTAAGTGAATTAACACAGATGCTATGATTGAAAAAGGCAAAAAGATGCTCTGCTGAACGGTTCTTCATGAAAGACATTTTTGAAAGGCTAGAAGATTGCCACAGCTAGACTTATATATAACTATATTGAGTGCATTTCTGGCTGCTCCAAAACAGCTCTCTTGAAAAGGCATGAAAATGTTGGAAATAGGACCTTCACCAGAGCCAGCTGGGCCAGAGCTACACCTGCAGTTTTATCATGATCTCAACAGTCTCTGCCAGCCAGGAGCTCTAATATTTCAATTTACTGTTTTCACATGAGATTCGTAGTAAACTAAATCCTTTTGTAATAATCCCACAGATTTTTCCTTAGCAGGTTTTACTCTTACTGGAAGGGAAATGATGCAAAAGGCTTTTTTTTTTTTTTTTTTTTTAATCTCATCACTCTGGCTATCTGATACTTAAAAGATCGGGGAAAAAAAATGATTTCTAAGTGTCCAAACATAGAAGTACTGCAAAGAACCTTCTAGTTTTGGAATACCTTTCTGCCTTAGATCAACCTATATGTAACACCTTTACAAGCAGAGCAAAACCTGTCTGATGCTTGTTGTTGAATTTTGCAAGATATTTCCATGGCAGAACATAGATGCCACCTTCATCTCAGACCAGGTAGTCATAGGAATATGAAAATCAGCTGACATACAAAGAGGCAGCCCACAAAAAATAGGTCCCCATCACCTTGTAAAATGAAACAGTACTGAAATCTTCAAAGTGACACTGTTCTCTGTGTCACTGATTTCAGATATCGTTTCCTGATAATTTATATGTCTACTTCATCATTTATTTTGTTTCTTTGTCACTGACCCTCTGTTTACATGACTAAAGCATAAGGGCTGTAAGGACCACAAGTACCATTTCAGTTTGGATTTGGTACTTCTGGTGTATTTTTTGTTAGTAACCAAAACTTGACTTTAAGAAAAGGAAGCTATTGCTAAAATAATTTCTAAATACATGTACGTATGTATATAGACTTACGTACATGCACACATATATATTTGCAACATTTTCCATAAAGCAAATGCTGAGCTCAGGAACTAAATAGTTACAGGTGGGACTATTTTTCCTTCTCTAATAACATCCAACACTTGATGCTATTTATTTAATGATTAATACTTCTAAGATGCCTTTTAAAGAGTAATAGAGTAGTTTTTTCCTCCTGTTTTCTTTGGGTTACATCCCAGTTTCAGAGAGGAACCTTCATTCTGAAAGTCAGAAACTGGAAACCTGCCCCTTTGCTGGTGTTCTGTTACCTGTAATAAAGGAAGAAGGATTTGTCTAAAAGTTTTATTTCATCTTTTGACTGCCATTAAAGGCAGTTTTTGCATGGAACGCTTTACTCTGATGGCACTGTATGCAACACTATTCTCCACATGGCACATACAGTCTTTCACGAGATCATTTTAGGCAACTCTGGACACTTCACTATGCTCAGTAGTCCTTGGCTAGTAGTCCTACATCATTCGTTACACTTGTCTGAAGGTCCAGCACTCATCAGCCCACCTGTGGCCTTTCAGAGATATTTGTCTGTCTCTGTTTACATCTGGGGTGACTATGTCTGTATGTCTATGTGCCTAAGTGAAGTGAAACTGGGCCCTTGTTCTTACTTAGAGAAAGAATATGAATACCCACTGCATATCCTAGCTGCAGATTTCCTCCTTTAATCCCAGAATCCCAGAATGATTGAGGTTGGAAGGGACCTCTAGAGATCATCTAGTCCAACTTCCCTGCTCAAGCAGGGACACCTAGAGCACATGGCACAGGGTTGCACCTAGACAGGGTTTGAAGATCTCCAGAGGAGACTCCACAAACTCTCTGGGCAGCCTGTTCCATGGCTCTGGCACCCTCATAGGAAAGAAGTTCTTCCTCACATGGAGATGGAACTTCCAATTTTAATTTGTACCCATTACCCCTTGCCCTGTCACTGGCCATCACCGAAAATGCTTTCGCCCCATCCCCCCTACATTCTCCTCTCAGGTACTTATCCATATTTATCAGATCTCCTCTCAGTCTTCTCTAGGCTAAACAGGCCCAGCTCACTTAGTCTCTCCTCATACGATGGATGCTCCAGTCCCTTAATCATCTTTGTCGCTCTTTACTGGACCCTCTCTAGAAGCTCCATGTCCCTTTTGTGCTGGGGTGCCCAGAACTGCCCCCAATACTCCAGATGTGGCCTCACCAGGTCTGAGTACGGGAAGAGGATCCTCCCCCTCGCCCTGCTGGCAACGCTCCTCCTGATGCAGGCCAGGAACCCATTGGTCTCTTTAGCCACGAGGGCACATTGCTGGCTCATGGTTATTTTGTTGTCAACCAGGATGCCCAAACTGCCCTCCACAGAGTCCCATTCCAGCAGGTCAACCCCTAATCTGTCTTGGTGCCTGGGGTTATTCCTCCCCAGGTGCAGGACCCTGCACTTGTCCTTGCTGAATCACCCACTGGAAGAAGGACTACCATTGCCTTATTAAATGGTAGCTCCTAACGTAGGAAAATAGTCACTGTAGGATCTCCATATTTTCATTAAAAAAAAGAAAAAAAAATAAAAGAGAGAAAGATAAGTGTCTTTAGAGTATGTAGAGATTACAGGTCTCTAAAGGTCTTTTCTCTTTGATCAGTGAGGGAAGAGTGAGGGAATGAATGGTAGGACTAAGCTACAAATTCTCTGATGACTAATTCACCAGGATGTATATACATCCAATCTTGTCTTTCTAAGTCCCTCTTCATTTGAAAGAGGGTTTGTTAGTATAGACAATCAGTTGTGATTCATCTCATGAAATAGATCCATAGCTCTTGTCACATGAAAAGCTCTCTGGGCTCCATTGACTGCATTGACTTTCTCTAGGAGGAACAGTGTGAAACACAAACTCCTGCACTACGGATACCTGAGGCACAGGACAGAAATCCCAAAACATATTTTTTTCAAACAAGAAATCATTGTTGTGAATTTTGTTCAAAACTCTCATTTTAAAATGAAATGAAGCATTAAGGAGGACAAATTCCTTAGGTTTTCCAATCCCTCTTTTTTTTCCACTTTTAATATGGGAAGAAAAGAATGAGCAAAGCAGAGAAAAAAAGCTCTTTTATCACAAGAGCTTGAAAACAACAGTTAAGCTTTCTCTTTGATCAGGAGAAAACGAATACTGCAGTAATGGAATAAATGAAGTTTAATGAAGTAAAATTATTATAAATCCTACACTTCTTAGAATAGGACCCAGATGTAAAATTATATATAAATGTCACATGAGATGCTAACCTTGTTGCATTTACAAACTAAAGCCAGTGCTAAATAGTTTCCAGAGTCAGAGGTTGGTTTGCATTCTTAAGCTTTTTCTTTGTATGTTTTTCCTCCTCTCCATCTCTGACATTAGCCATTATATCCCTTTGCTGCCTTCTCTGTCTCCTCCTATTGTGTCTGCTTTCAAGGAGTGCTCTTACTAAGCCTTTTTGTCATGCTAACCTTCAGCTTGTCTGGAGACCCCTCTTAGGATCTCATTTTTCTTGTTGGTAACCAAAGGGCGATCCTAAAGAGAAAACATATAAGGAAATGTATGTAGTTAATAAAGATGCTGAGAGGTATTCATACCTAAGTGAGTCATTGAGATGTCTATACTTCTAAACAAATGAAGCCAAGCCTTTGGCTCAGCAGCTGTGTGACTGGCTCACATCCATGTTATTCAGAGTAAGATCTCTCTCTTTCAGAAGTGTCTTGGAGAAGCTTCGTTGTCCTGTTGCAAAGCAGAGCCAAAAGACAGTCAACATTTAGTATGGTGTAAGCTCTTATGCTCCTTTTTTGATTTCTATCATCATGAAGGTGAATCCTGTATTTGTTGCTCACAGGTACTTGTACCTCGCTTGCTAAGCTGCTCATAAAGCTAGGAAGAATACCAAGGATTTTTCATCCTAGACTGTAGACAGATGAACAACACTTGCTTACAATACTGTACACATATTTAGCTGTCATAAGAAGTCTGAAAGACCCTCATTCCCGTGTCATTTACATATCAGTGCTTCACTGCTTTATTATTTCTGCTTTTAAGGTACTGTTTCGATACCATGGGTTCTACAGAGCTTTGCATGCAAGTAAGTTTGGAAAGGTTTGCAGAACTGCAAGCAACTGGCTTGTATCTTTGATCTGAAAGTTTACAGAAATGTTTGGCTTCAGAGTTGGTACAAAAAGATTTTTTAGTTAATAATTATTGCTATAGGATAAATATTCCTTTTATACAAGAATAAAGGAGTGAAAGAAAACATTTTAAGGTCTTTCAGCTGTCCTTATAACTAGTCTGCGTCTTTATTTCTCAGTTTGCCTATTTTCTGTCTTCTCACAGTCTGCTCCACCCACATTTTCTCCCTGGAACAACCATAAAATTGCATTTGCAGCTAATTTGCTATGCTCAGAAATGCAATTTGGATACTTTAAGTAAGGCTGCCTCTTTCTAAAAGGGAAGGTCTCTCATGCCTTTTTGTTTTTTTTAACCTGACATACATCTAACTGTTCCTCCTGAACAGCAAGTACTATAAACATGTCAGAAACATTAACATCAAACCATGTGATACTAGTTGTTATTTTGACTTCTATTGGCACTTTGTGGTCTCTCTCACCCAGCTGTTTCCATTAAATAGCTTAACGCCTTTTCTCTTTTTTTTTTTTTTTGCTGTGAGTAGAAATGTTTCTGTTTGTAGTGAAACTCAAAGTCTTTCCTTCCTCTATTAGGAGGAGTGGGGGAATGGCACCTGCTTTTATGCAGGTGTGCATTTCTTTGATGGAACTATCTACAAGACTTGAAGAAGGTTTCTGTCCAAGTGTATCCTTGATTCATGATGATCTATAGACTTTGACTATATATAGACTCAGTCTTTCTTGACACAAATCACTTCTGAAGCCTGGGCACCTGGACAGAGGAATCTTTAAACACATACATTGATCACAGATGAGGAAACATATTTTGGCAAGGGGGAAAGTCCTCTGCAGCCCCTACCCATACCTGAACAGATGCAAGGACTTCTTAGTGGAACATGCTACCCGCTCAGTTATTGTGGGTCTGGGGCACCGTCTGCTCATCATGGACTAGTTCATAAAAATATATCCTAAAATGCAACTCCTGAAGTTTTTCATAGCATTAAGACAAGGACATATCACTGCAATAACAAGGTTAATCTAGAGAATTTTGCCCACTTTTTACTCTGTTAAGATGTCCACCTTGAGATAGAACAGACACTCCTTAGGGAAATACTGGATTTAAAGACTCCACATGATGGCAAATCTACAGCATGCATTGGTAAAGCTGTTCCAGTGATTAATTGCTCTCACTGTTTAAAAAAATACATCTTGCTTCCTGTTTGATTTTTCCAGTGCTAGTTCAATTGTTTCAGTCACAAGTTTCTTAACTTCTAGGTTTTGGCCACAACAGGAAACAGAAGTGCCAAAATACCATGAAAAAAATATTTTTGTCTTGTTTTTCCTCCCACAGAAGGAGGAGGAAGCAATGAAACTAGTGAAAAAAAAAAAATGAAACCAGAGATTTGCTTGGTCTGCATGCAGCTTCACCTCTAATCAGAGTATGTGGAGGAATGATTTAAGTTAATATATTGCTGTCAGAGCTGCTGCGGCCAGTTCTCACCTCAGTTTCCAATGTCACAGAGATAAAGTAGCTTAGCTGAGCTGAACCCCAACACCGAGCTTCAGACAGCATGAGCAACCACACAAGTGCTTACGTGTCTTTCTGCCACAGCTGGAAAATTTTGGCAAGTCTTGCAAGGCGGGGACTTTAGAAAAGTCCAGCACATTAGGGTCTCACTGACACACCTTGTGTTCTTACAGTTGACTATTATTTCACCCACTTTCTTCCCATCTAGCTCAAGGGAAAGATAGCCCTGCTGTGGGTATATTACTCTGTGGTTTCCTACTTTCTGCCTGTGTGTTTCTGTGCAGCAGCTGGCAGGAAAATGTGCAGCAAGGGCACTTAACCTGCCCACTGACAGCATGGCGGGTGTTTGCATGCCCTCCCTAGCCAGGTCTATCCTGGCTTCTTGACATATGCACCCGAGTCTCCCTTCTGCTCCAAGAAATCTTTCAGTGTCACTTTGGATTCTAAGGTAAAATTCTGGTCATATGCAAAAATGTCCAAAATATTTGGGTGGTTAGAGAAATGAAAATTCTTGAGGTTTCTTTTCACTTATTTTCCTCATTCCTTTCCTTTCAAATGCACTGCTTTAATAGCAGGATGGATGGATGTTGTATGTTTCAGTTTACACATGGTTATACCATTAAGCACCTGTATTTGAAGTAGCTTCATCCCAGGGGACCTAAATAACTGTATTGTCCCAGTTTCTAAGCTCAGGTTACTATTGAGTTGGCCACATGCCACCCAGAGGAATACTAGCTCAAAAAATGCTATAGCTGTAGTGCAAATGTAGCTCTCTTGCAGGTCATAATAAAAGAAATCAGTTTGTATTTCTTTAATGACAAAGCGTCCCTGTGTATTAATTTGTTTCTACATGGCAATACGTCTTGCCAGAGCAGCCAGACAAATATGAAAACACGGACTGAAAGAACTGCCAGAGAAGTAATTTATGTCAAAGGCTTGCTGATCTTTTCCTATGCATTGCCTGGATTTAGTACTGTTTAGAAACAAGACAGGGAATGGTCCCTAAAGTGGGGTGCACCTATAAAATTTTGTTGGCAAAAAGAATGGCAAAATCAAATTTGATTTTTCAGCAACTTTTTTTTTTTTTTTAATATAACCTAGTGCTCAAATTAGCTATTGACAGCTGCATTATTAGTACATGGAGCCTGACTCATTGATCTGATGCTTACTTACATGTTTGGGTTCCATTCATCCTATTACAGAGCTATGAGGAGTCCATAAGTGATGTTCTTTGTAGAGATTTGAAAGCGTTTGTTTCTAGTAACCCAAAAATGTTATAGCAGTCTAGTAGACAAAGAAATGCAAAGGAAGCTTGATCCTGAAATTATGACAATATCAAGTTGGAAATAAAGCAGGAATACAAAATGGAATTTGTATTGAAATCAGACATTCAGTCTGGAGGTGAATCTAGTCTGAATTATTGAAACAGTGTAATTTGCCAGGGGTATTACTTTGTGCCTTAGCATTCAACTCTCTAAAATATTATATAAAAGATATGCTATCCTGACATTTTCTTTTCTCTTTTTCACACGGTGGGAAGAATTCATCTCCTCCAAAGCAAAATTTCTGGGTAATGTTCTGTAGCTTGAGAATTTGATGCCTCAGGTTAAACTTGATGATTAAGATAGCACTTTTTGACCTGCAAGGATATACATTTCATAAGCCAAGATTTTAATACACTTTCAGTAATATATGCAACAAGTCATTTGAGAAGAATGGCATGTATAGAAAATATTAGATATACATCTATGGGCCAAATGAAACATGATTTATTCTGTCGAAAAAGAAATTAACATCTCATTCTTTTAGATGGGAATGTTCCATCAGGAATCATTTGCAGATCACTGGGATTCACAAAACAGTATATTTGTGTAAGAGAACAGACAAAAATCCTGAGTTCTGCAATATCTGTAGCAGTGCTTGTCAGCCTGTTGCTTGTGAAAGTTTCTGTTCTGAGGACTGAGTTTGGAAGAAGAGAAGAACATGAGAATTTCCACAAGGAGCATGACTTCCCATAAGAGCAGCGCAGTCTCCCTGAAAACAGACCATGGTAAGAGAGCTGGACAAACTCAATAACGAAATAACTATGGAGACACTTTCTCCATCACTAAATTTCTGGGGTGGCATAGGACCTGCTGTGTGTCTTGATAGCTCTACCCAGCCAAGTTTTCCACACAGCCCCATTGATCAGCCATCAGTCTCAGAGTGATCAAAATATTAAACCTACAAGAAGCTCAGTTTTAAATTCCTGTTGCTTAAAGCTGTGCATGGACTGAAGTGCTTTAAAGCAGCATGACTTAAACTTGCATGTGCACGCCAAAAAATCCTGCCTGTGGTTTTTGTTTTAGTAGCTGTTGGTATCTCAAACACACCCTGATATATAGGAGTGACCTATCACAGGAGGCTGAGATGAAATCTCAGTTGCTGTCATACTGATTTGCCTTTAAAAATAATAGTAAACCCAAACCAGAAACATATAGTATCTGAAAGGGAAGAGGTCTCCTTCGTTCCCTTTCCCAGCTCACTGGCCTTGCAAAACCAATGGTTTCCCAGTAGCCCTGGCTCTATCAACAAGTCCATCATTGCACTCTGTCAGAGCTCACTTGTGGGAAATTTTCAAACCATGCTTGTTTGGTTTTCCTCTTCCTGTTTGACTTGTATCTTTAAATAATGTGGTTACTTCACAACAGCTTGTTTTTTGACTGGGGCACAGGGCATATTTTTCTAGCAGATAAAAAAAAAAAAAAAACTTCCCACAATTTGCCTTGTGTTATTTCCCCTTTTGAAGGGAGAGCTGATAAATTCAGGGTAATATGTAATAGATGCTTTCCTGTTTTTACTTATTACTCTGTCAGGCTTGTCAGCTAGAAATTTATTAGCTCGTTTTATAGCTGTAACTTTTAAACAAGAGTGGGTGAGCAATGCACTTACCCTAAAGAGCTAGTGTGAATAACAGAGTGCTTATGTTCTATCCTGCTCCATAGAAGGGGGATGGGGAGAGAGGCTTTTCCATACAGATTATCCATTATCTATATATCTATCTTCATTTTTAATGTTTATTCTTTCAGTTCTCTTTTGTGATATTTTCACTTTCTGACTGACTGGGAAATTTAAGACAGAGACTAGGAATAGCCATCTATTGTCATTTTAGCCATCTGCAAGTGAGTTGTCTGATCCAGGAAAGCTAATAAATGGAGTGAAAATGAGAGGCATCTCTATGAGTTAGTCTACCACATTTATTTCTGGATAGGGTAGATCATTATCTCAGTCGACTTGGTTCTTCATTGCATGGACGAGGCAACCTACTGGTTAAACACACCCACAACTGAAATGGCAAAAGTCTAAGAAGAGAAAGCTTCTCTGTGTGAATTGGTCAAGAGAAGAAGAGGAATCTGGGGAAAAGTGCAGGAACTGAGTCAGTCTGTTCCTGACACTGGCAGATCCTTCCCTCATATCCTTCTGCTTATAGGATTGTTCAGTGTTAGATGGTCACATTTCCCTTACCTGACCAAGACTGACTCCTCGGGATTCAGTGACAGAGCCCTCCTGCCGTTTAATACAGACTGATTTTGTCTAGCATGAACATCTCAGGTTTAGCGAGTGTTGGAATTTTGGTTGTTTTCTGTGTTTATTCATCTGGAAAGAAAATTATTTCTGTATAAACAGAGGATGTGTGAACATCTCCTAGGTTAGAACCCTGACTGGTAGCAAATGATTAGGGAAGAGTGTAAAAAGAAGAGTATCTCCAGCACGATCTTTCCCAGGTCTTATTTTTGGGTAGGATAAGCCATCCTCAGCACCCAGTGAGGGCCATAGAAATCAGTCAAGAGATAGCACCTGGATTTCTGTTCAGAATCAAAGCTATAAATCTGCTACCTTCAGCCTCCCTATAACACTGCATTCCTCTGAACGCTAGAGTCTTTTCTTTCCAAAGCTTCTCTTCTTAAGCTTCTCTTCTTTAACCTAAAGATTATTTTGTTCAACAGTTATTACTGTCCTGACTTTGACCAATATAAGCTGTTCGCATCCTATTTCATCTACTGTAGAACCCCCTGGGTATCAGCTTTCAGCAAAATAGCAAAAATGTGCCAAACACTTGTCTTCTTTCCAAGAACTAATTGGAAAACCAGATGATGTCGTTAGCTTCACCATTTTCCATAGTCAATGGCCACTACATTCCCCGTGCCATAACTATAGTAAGAGATTGGCCAGGAAGTCGTTTCTATCAGATTTTCTCTGATGGTGAGTGCCAGCTCTGAAAGAAAAGTTATCTATGGACCATTTTCTAATCCAAACAGATATTTGTAGGAAAAAACAATATCCCTTTACCATAAAGGGATGTAAGGAAATGGAAGCATATTTTTATAGCACTAGAGAAGAAGGGACCTCTGCAGTGCAGCTGTAATAAACTTCAAAGTACATTAGAATTTACTTTCCATCCCTATACCCAGACACTATGTCTATACATTCAGTCACTGCACACATAAAATTAAAACAGTTTCCAGTCCAGAGCAGGAAAGGGCTCTGCTCCTTGTTCAGCAATTAAGAGGTTCAGTTATGGAAATATTGTGCATTCTTCATTTTGAAAAGAATATAGTTCCTTGTGGTGCCCTCCATTATTAAATTCCCATTAAAAAGATATGGCTTACAGAAACATTGAAATCATACAGCCAAATGGAATGGCACCATAATCCATTTTATCACATGTTGTGTTTTCCAAATTACAGGTCTTCATAGCTGCAGATTGAAGGTTGTATTATTCTACTTAGCTAACAGAAAATAACTTCTACCATCTTTCTACCAGCAGTTCCTAAATCACCATAAACTTTGAGCTTACCTAGAGCTTTGTGGATATATTCTTTTTGTAATTTACTGGCCAATAAAAAAAAAAGTCAAACAAAATAGTCTTTTTTTGGTCTAAATGAAATGTATCTTATGCTCCAGACTGTACAATTTCCTTTTCATTTTCATCGGTTTGGTAATCATATGTTTCATTTTGAAACAAAAGTATCAAAATGTTTGTTTTGAAATTATTAAATGCTTTGTGCAAGAGTTTTCCCTTCATTTTCCACTTTTCCACACTGAACTATTCATCCCAAAACTTAAAAAATACATTTTTTTGAGAAGACAGAGCGAGGCTCTTCATGGAGATGCAAGGTGAGTGGATAAAAGATAATGATCATAGACTAAAACAGGGAAGATTCTGACTTAATATAAATAAAATATTTCTCAGCAGGAAATTCTCTCAGGAGGACTGTCAAGCACTGGAACAAGTTCCCTGAAGAGTCTGTGGACCAGAATGGACAAAGCCTTGAGAAACTGGTCTGAATTAGAAGTTATTCCTACTTTGAGCAGGAAACCTCCTGCTCAACTACAGACCTCCTAAGGTCCTTTCCAAACTAAAAGATTCTATGATTCTATGAATTTGGCATAAATAAATAATTTTGATTAGCCTCAGTGGGTCAGTCATGCACCCACAATTTTTTAAGATGAAGTATAGAAGGAATATTTTAATTCATTTGTTGTGCAGTGTCAGCCCAGCAGGGAATAGCACTACAGAGTCCTTAGAACAGAATTTTCTGCTGTAATTTTCCTTTTGTTCAAGAATTCAAGTCTTTAGAAGTTTTGGTGAGATTCAAGTAAGAATAGGTCAGAGATGCTCTTGTTCAAGGTAGTCTTTTAGGAAGGAGATGTTAGTTTTAGGCAGTTGCATTAGAATCTTCTAGTGCTTTAACTAAGAAAACTCTTTCCTGGGATATTGTTAAAGCTATCTAAGGCAACAAAGTGCAGATTTTTAAAAATCTTTTATTTCTTTTTCTTTTCTTTTTATTTTTCTTAAGTATAATTGAGATGTTCTCATGAAAAATTCTGTGCCACTACTCTACCTTTACATCTTGCTACACTGAAGAAAATACATGCTGTATTTTACTGAATAGAAATTGAGCAACCTAAAGGGACCTCTGGAAGAGTCACTGTCTATGTGTGATCAGTAGCTTTTTGCTCTTCAATAAATTACAAAATTATATATTCACAAAGCTCTAAGTAAGCTCCATCAAACTTTGGGTACTGATTCAAAAAATGAGTTTCTGAAAATATATATATATATTCAATGGAATATATTCATCAGTCAAACCATGTAAAAAACCCTCAACTTCGTATTCCCTAACTCAATTAACTCTTAAGTGGTACTAGCAAGTTCTGGACTGACCATACTACAGGATGGGGCAATGATATTCATGGTTTTCTTCTCCAAATCAGCTTTAATGCAATCTGGAAAACTATAGAATCATAGAATCACAGAATGCTACAAGGCTTTTAAGACACAGAGTGCTATAAGACATAGAATGCTATAAGACATAAGACTATAAGACATCCAAAATTTTGATTCCAGTAAGGAAACAAAAAACGTCCACATGTCTTTTTTTTTCTAGAAAGAATTTCCTGCTTTTTACCAGCAGCAATTAGTTTGCTGGCAAAATCAGAAGGAAACAGGCCAGCTGCTGCAAGCTAGGTGACTCTATCCGTATATTGGCTTTTTATCCTCCCATATGACAGAGCGTTATTCAGTGATTCCTTGAGACACTGTTGATCAAATTCGTTGGGCAACGGGCTCCAGTCTGACTAGTTATCCTTTGCTGTGATGAGAATTTTATTGGTACTAAGATGAGAGTTTGCTCAGTGATTCATGAACACTGCCAGAGAATTCTCATAGTCTTTTGTAGCTCTGAATGGATATGCACTGTGTGGCTTAGGGCAGCTGAATCTGGGGAACAGGATCATCATCAACATGATGATCTAAAATTTCCTTAAACTCTAACCTCTGCAGAATCAGAATGAGTGTAAGTTATTTTACTATATCCATGCACATCCCTATTATACTTTGTATATTAATGTTGTCTCTTACCATGTGCTTAGACCATGATTCTTCAGGGGAGTGACTAAGACCATCTGGTTGTTGATATATCTACTTGTGTTGGAGTTGGCATTTCTGAATACTTTGGTGCAAATAAACAACAGTAAGAAGATAAATAAGTCCAGGCTGGTGGAATCTGTGGGCCAAGGAGTTAAGAAAAACATATAACCAGGGAGACTATATGGGAGTAAGGAATAGCTTTACATTATTCTGATGCATTTTCATTACTTCCTGTGGTGTAATATGACTGTATGAGTCATCACAGCAGCAGGGTCTAAATTTAGGATGATTTTGAAATAATGACCCTTTACTGCCTACATTAAATGGCCTCTGTTTTCTGACTCAAAGACTGCTGATTCAAACTGTGAAGGAACAAGGAATTAAACTTAGATTAATTCACATCTTTTGGTCTAATATGGGATTATCTGGGTGGAATCACAACATTTAGGAGACACTAATGTACTAGTGTCTTTTCTCAGTACATTTTTTTGAAGTTATACTATCTAAAGCTTGGGTTATTCAATTCTTCTATCTTCTGGGTCATTCACACGTGAATTGCACCAGCCCAATGTCCTGAGACACTGGACGGTTAAGCTGGATCATATGTAAGGGAAGTAGGAGACGCTCAGCTGTACTACGAAATAAAACTGCTAAACAAACATAAGGCAAAATCTATTAACGGTAATGCTTGCTAATATAGTCCTGTAACTTTAAACCAGTTATTATGAACAATAATATCATTGATAGGGTCAGCCAGAGATCTCATCGCTGCACTTTCATTAACAAGCACACATTGAATAATGATGCTAGCCGTTAATATATATAGCAGCCACCTGAGATCTCTGAGGCTTGATCTCCTCGTGAAAATTTCAAATGGATTCCCTTTACTTTCCCCTCTCTATCCTCATGCACGCATGGTTGTGATGAGGGAACCCAAAGATATATTTTAAAGATGGGGTGTTACACCTGGCAGACCTGTCTCCATGGAGTTGGAAAGACCAGTAAAAGCTGTCAAGGAAAGCTGGCGTTTGGCAGATGATGTCAGCCACTAAGCATCTTACAAGGCATATGATCAGAGTTCCCTGACTATGTGCCAGCGACTCCTGAAAAAGACCAGCTGTCGGCCATGAAAAGGAGAATGGCTCCTGGAATGGTGGCTGAAAGCTAAAAACTGTAGCAGTCTTGGGAAAGACAGACCTTGGAGTCTTGTATTTGCTAAAGCATCTGTAGAACATCTTTAGAGAGAAAGCAAAATATATATATATAGAAAAGAAAATATATATATATATATTAAAAAAGGTTGCTAGGACTTGCCTGGGGCCTGGGGAGCGTGAAATATCTTCCAGAATGGATCGCTCTGATAATGAAATTTTAGAAGCCGATTAAAGCTCACAGCAGAGGGGTGAGACAGCTCTATCAGCTCACAGCTGTGGCTGAGGCTGGAAGGAAAGCGAGCGCTGTCTTAAGAAGCATCCAGTGAGAAAGCAATACAAGGAACATCTGGCAGACTGGAAGAATAAAATGGAATAGTGAAAATGGTAAGCAGTGAACGCACCTGGCAAGATCCAACAGCAATTAGGTCATCATACATACCAGCGTGTACCCAGATATATGGCAAGGCCAGATACTACTGACCTGAAAGCCTATAGGGGTGTTTGTGGGCAAAAACGAAAGTGTGTGCATGTAGAAGTGTGTGCATGTGGAAGAGCTGGAAAACCAGGGGAAATTCTTGGGAACATGGCTATTGGTTTGAAATAGTTGACAGGAAATATTAAACAAGAAATCAACAGAGTAAAATGCTGACTATGTTAATGCAAAATACCTTTTAAGGAAAGTTGGTAGGATAAAAAGGGCAAAAGTACTTATGTTCCTTTGGAAAAAGAGTGTGGAAGGGTAAATGAAGTCAGATGGAGACTGAATACTTGAGAAAAGTGACATTTGGCCTTCTCTTTTTTTATTTCCCTCACATGTTCGACTCCTTCCAAGTCTCCTAGTTTTCTGAAGAGGGACATGAAAGGAGAGCTGCAGATAATTTGGCATGCTCAAGGGAATTTCTAAGGTGTATTTAGGGGGAAATATTTTTCCAAACACTGCATACTCAAATGGGTGTCTTTCCGGCCTTATTGAATCCAATCCTGCTATTGACCACTTAGGGCACAAAGGCGAATCTGAGTAACAGACAAGCAGAGAGTTGTCATGAATACCATGACACTAACATCTTTTCTGCAGAGTATTTTGTATTTGTACTTATATTTGAATTTCTGTCCCAGGTCATCTTATGTTTTTTGAAATGCTTGAGCATGATTAGGTATTTTCTGTAGGCTCTACAACTGCAGAAGCACTCATATGCCTGAAGAACCATGGATCTGTTTCATTTGTAATAGAGATTTGTAAAGATTTGTAAAGAAAGCTAAATACTAAAAGTAGAGATTCAGTGAAACTTTATGATGGTTTCCAAAAGGCTTTGTTTTCTGCTAGAACCTGTATGTTTTCAGAAACAGCCAGAAACCTACAGACCCCCAAAAGCAGCCTGCACAGAATTTAAGTAATTTGAAGAAAAGGTCAACTGATCCTGAGAGGAATTGTCTCGGAAATATGCAAGAAAACTGTTTTACTCTGCTCTGCCATAAAACTATTCCAGTGATGGATGGTGGCAGGGACAAAGCTTTAAGAAAGGCAATTTCCTCAAAAAAAAAAAAAAAAAAAAAAAAAACATTTCCCCTCTAACACTAGAAAAACTTGTACTCTAGGGGCCTCCATTTTCCTCCCTCCACCCTGCCTAGGAACTTTATACAGTTGAGAAGAAATCTAAACAATTGGAAGGAGATTTGGCTGGGAATTTTGTGAGCTGGTGAGGCCCTGCTCCCTCTCCAACAGCCATAGTTTTTGACCATTAAATCTTGTCTCTCTAGGAAAAAAAAAGAAGGACAAAATGTGGAAGTACATGAATCATACATTCCAAGCAGTAAAAACATAAAATTATAGAATTTAGACTGTATGATTTTCCTGTCCCTCCCCCACTTCGCCTCCATTCCCCAACTTAAAATAGAGAGAAGGAAACTGCAGAGAAGTGAGACCAAGTATTAAATGAGTCAAGAATACAACCAGTAAAGCTGTGCTGAGATCTGCAGACAAATCAGAGAGTCACTGAACAGCCAGTGACTTAATTATAGCAACATCTACGAGGGATGGAGTGTTAAAAAAATCAGATGAGAAGGACCACAGTGGATTTATCAGAATTTATTTAGTACCCCTTTTTCTGTTCTGTTAAGGGTTTTCAGATTTTAAACTGGTTTTAGCATCCCATTGGATGCACTGAGAGAGTCCTCTAGCTTCTAAAGAAGCAAAACAGAGCAAGGTGGAGAGAAAGTTTTCAGAGAAGAGATCTGCAACCTGTAGCAGCTGAGAGTGCAGAATCCACACAGAGCTCTATGAGGGATGGCAAATCGCTTGTGAGAATCAGTGTCCTAATTATATCTCAGACTGTAATATTGATCAGTGGAGTATCCTTACACAGTGTGCTCTAACTTCCCAGAAATGCACATCACCAAGAAAAGTGGACAAGGTTATCCAGTTTCACATTTCCTGCTCTGGATTTTCATTATGCTACCTTAGGTACTGGTCAATCATAGTTAAATCTGAGTTAAACCCAACAGTAACAGTGATTACAGTGATTAGAGGGATGGCTCAGCTCTGTTTTGGCAATTTGCTGTCTTAATTTTTGGAGGACGATTTTGTTACAGCTGATGGCATTTGGGTCTGAAAGAAATGAAACAAAACTGAGTACAACCAACGCAAAAATAGGCAGACAGTGTTTTGCTCACTTTGCTTTCAGCACTGCTTTTTCTTTTTGGAAAAAGCTTCAACCCAAACTCTGCGAAACCGTATCTCCAGTTGGCACAAACTGCCACAATTCACTGAAGTAAATGGGGTTCACACCTGCTGTGGATCTAGCACAGTGAACAGAAACCTATGGAAACTTCCACTAACCAGAAAATTGGGCAGAGAAGTGTAACAAAGAGCAATCCCTTCCCTTAACTGGTGCACATGTGCTTTTGTAGAGCTAGGTAACACGACTTACCTTTCAGGTAAGAGAAGTAGGCTTAATCAAGCAACTCTGATGAAGAAAACTGAGAAACTGCCAAGGCTTGGATGCCATCAACAGCGTTAATCGTGGTTTTTTAGAGCAAAAATTATGGGAAAGGGCAAATTTGGATTTTCCATGCTTTTTTTCCTCTTGCAGAACTCAGTCTGAATCCTCATGTTATTTAATGGAAGAAATTTCTTACAATTAAGCAGGTTAATGGTGTTCCCACCAGCTCTTCACTTTTCTGCAAAATCAAAATGGTCATGGAAGCCAAGCTTGACTAAACTCTCCAAGAATCATTTAAATGTGTCCAGTATGGAGCTTGATTAAAGGGGAAATTATAAAGCATGAGCACATATTTGTAGAGGAGAGCTGGCTCAAATTCAGCTGCTCTTTACAACGCTGCCCTACTGCATGATCTTAGGATTGTCCCCTTGCCTTCCTGTGCCTCATGCCTGTGCTTCCATTTTAAGAGCACTTTGACATGTAATGAAAAGCAAGGACCAAGAACTAAATAGTCCTACCTGCTCCTACTCAAGAGCTTTGAGATTTTAAATGAGAAATAGAGGTTCAGAATGAAATTTATAGTCTAAAACCTAATTTTAAAGTAGCTGAGCTACCCTGAGGCTTTACATCAATAGTTCAAATTGCCCTTTAACAACACTTTGCATCAGCAGTTCTATTCAAAGAACAAAGTACTTTTTAAAGTCAGAGGAAAAAACTCATGGGGGAGGTCTGAGCAATCTGTAGATAAAGGATGTCTACTTACACCTAAAAAAACAACCACTGTCTAAAATATGAACAAGACAAGGGTTTATCTTCCTGCTCTGAGCTCAAGAAAACACAAAAGTTTAGCAAATGATGATATCGAGGCAGGGCAACGATGCCAGCTCTGCCAGGGCTTAAGGGTCTTACGTGCCTCAGAGGAAGGGAGATAAACAGCCCCACTTTTGATAGAAAGTAGGAGTTAGGAAGTTGATGATAAATGGGAGCTATGCTCTGCAGTCTCAGGCTAGTCACAATGTTGTTTGGACTGAATGCACTGGTGTTACACAACTAGAACAGCCTGCCAACAGCAATGCAATCTGCAGACCCACCAAGAGCTTTTGGTCTTACAGCATTACTTTGTTTTACATCTCTACAGCATGGGTGGGAAAAATAAAAATTTGACCAGAAATAGGGAAGAGCCAGTTCTGTTGCAGGTGAAATACTGAAACATGAATAATTCTTGTCTTTTGAAAACTCCTTTGATCAGTGTCTAGTTAGAATAATACTGCATATCTGTATATCTCTTTCTGACAAACAATTTCCTGTGCCAATATTATAAAGCCCTCTGATATGCACATTAAATCCAAATTAGTGTTAAACTGTATGTAACTGTCAGCTGAACTGACATTTATCTCACATACCTGATATACAGCCACCCACATTTTCAACAGAATCCCAGCTGCATTACTCTTTTAGTATATGAAATAGATGTATTTTATACAATGAATTATAAAAATTCTTATGGCTAAATGTGTATAACTGGAGTTGAATATACCAGAGATGCAGTATTTATATCCAGGATGATCAACTGATATTAGCTGGAAATTCTGATATGGATCAACACTCTGCCTATGTCTAAAAGAGCATGCTCCTGAATCAGACCATGAATTGGAGTCCTGCACTTGTCTGTGTGGTGCCTATCACTACTCTGGTAGCAAAATGATCATCATCACAGCTGCTGAAAAGGTGCTGAGAAGACAATGTGTTCACTGGATCATGCCAGAAAACACCCTCAGCTTGTCTGCTTTATATATTATTCTCTATCCTGTGTGGCTGTAGCCATGGTACAGACTCTCCATGAACAAATGTTTGGGCATCCCTTTCCTCTAGGGAAAAAAATATATATATAATATATATAATGGGAATAGAGGAGCATTGAAAATATTCTGAGGAAGTGCCATAGCTTTCTCTCCCTCTGCCCTTCCAGTAACCATTCCTTTTTCAGCTTTCCAGTATCCTTTCTAAAGCAGCTCCCTTCCAGTTGAGAGCTGCTACTACACTAAGCTTAAAACTAGCAGTTTAGGGGACACGCTCCTTTGGATGTTGATAATGCAACTTACAGTGGTCCAGTTCTTCCCACAGATTTTATCTGCACTTGAGGAACTCTGAGATCTGACTCAGTACAGGCCAGTGCAGCAGTCACTGTCACAGCAGCAAAGGCCTGTTGGGTCTGGAATTAGGAAGCGCTAGCAAGGAACTGAGCTGCACCAATACTTCTGTTTGGGAAATGACATCTCTCCATTTCATAACAAGGTACTCACATTTCATAGATTACCTTGATGAATATTACTTTATCATTTCCTGGTCGTCTGTCACTGAGTGATGGAGGTGAGGAGGTGAAGAGGACAGAGGTCCTCTTCACTGAGTGACAGAGGTGAGAAGCAGAGCCTTCTCCAGAAATATATTCTGTTACTTAGAAATATTTAGGAGAACTTTACTCAGTCACAACACCACGAGGCTTTTGTTTTCTAAGCAAAAACTTTGTCTGACCCACTCTGGACCCTGTAACAACTAAATTTCAAGATGACAAACAGTCTAAATTCAATTTTTCCACATGATGATCTAAAAAGTTCTAAAGCATTTTCCAAATGACAGCAACACACAATGTGCCATTAATCACAGCTGACAAGTTCTCTTGAACAACCTCTGATTGATCTTGGTGTTGTCAAACTTTCTTTTTCTTTTGACATCTCTCTGATTGGCATCTCTTTTTAGTGCTTTTGTGACCTTTCTGCTGTATTGATCCACACAAATCACAGAGAAGAGAGCAGTCTCATGGGAGGGCAAAGTTGATAAGAACAGGTCAAATGTTTACTGAGACCTCTGCACACCACTGTTTTAATGAAAGATTGGTGGGAGTGTGGAAGAAGAGTCAAGACATCAAAATTATGAAATGATAAGATCTTAATCATGAGGTTCTTACACTCTTTTTATGGTTCCTATGAAGTCCCTATGAAGTGAAAAATTACCTTTCTGGATTGATTAGTATTATGGAAAGCAAGGTTAAGGAAAGAAAATCGACTTTATATGTTCTACATAAAGATTATTTTACCAATAATTTTATTGGAAGACCTGGGAACTACATGAAATAACCTTGATGGCTCCCACTCTGATGAGGCAGGCCTTGGCATTAGAAACCTCTTCTCCCTCTGTGTAGCCTTCATATATTGCATAGCCCTGAGATATTCATTTACTGACAGCAGAGGAGCTGAATAGCCCCAAGTGCAGGAGTCAAGACTGGAGCATGCCCCCTCACCTATCTGAGTAGCTCATGGGATGCTGTGGCAGAACCACTCAATAGGGAATTTTCTCCAGCACAAACCTTACTAAGACCCAGATGCACATAAACACATAGTTAATTAGCAAAATTTTTGGACAAATTGATAGCATCTGCCATAAACAACTGCATGGGATGTGTTAGTGAGTGGTAAGGTGAGCCTTGAGAAGGGCTGGCTGGAGCTGGAGGTGCAAAACCCCCAGGCAAAAGGAAGGACCCCTCACAGCCAGCTCTGAAGAGCTGTCACAGCTCAGAAAGTCTTACATCATTCCACTTTTTCTCCTTATGCATCACTCCAGAAATGTGTTGTTCAGAGGGATATGCTAGTAGAGAAGAGCAGGCTGCTTCAAAAAGAATTTGGAGGTTGGGTATGTGAACACTCAATTTTTAATATTTCTTGCACTTCAAAACTGTTCACATTTAATATGGAGAACACATATGAGAATACACAGTTGAGCATTCCTTCCTTGAGAAGTGTGTTTTACTACAAATGGCCAGGGTTATCGGTTCTTCTGATATACCTGTTGCAGGCTGGAACAGCTTGACTTCTGTTGCAGGCTCATCAGTATTGCTCTGTAATGAGTACAATTATGGGTTCAGTGCAAGGATATATTCACTGTGCTGAGGAAAGTAATTGTAGTCCTCTAAAATAGGACAAACATACTTTCTTTAATCCATCTGCAGCCCTGCTAAGGGCCTAGCCCTGATCAATAACTTTCAGAAGTGTGAGAATGATCTATATTTAGGTATCAATCAGCACAGCCTAGATATATTTTATACTGAGATAGCTGGTGCTTAAATTCTCATATTTTTTTCCCACTGCACAATTTGAACTACTAAAAAAATCCTGAAAATTCTGATGAAAAAAAAATCAAGCTACATTTTCCTTATGCCGTATCTTAATTCCACCCTGGCTGTGCTTCTTTCTGTGAGATAAAAATATTTTGTTTAAATTTAATTGCTGGAATGGTAGCATCATCACTCTGGCTATGGCACTTAGAGAAGGACTCACAGTTTGCATCACATATATCTGTGGTGAGCCTAGATGCCAAGCAGAGTTAAACAATATGTGATGACATTTTCAATACAATCTAATTTCTTAGATAAAAAGAAATCAAGAATCAGGGGAGCAGACTGGTTTACTTCAGGTTCATATGTTGGATTTTTGGTAAAAAAGAAAAATGCAATAATGCATGACGCTGGAGGCAAAACTATCGTGATGCTTGTCTTGATGATGGTAATTATGTTCTGTTATTGAGTAATGCAGTTTTAGACAGTACCATAGATGATGTGCTGTGCATTCAGATGAACCTCTCAACAATCTGAGCCTCCAAGGACTTGCCTGCTACCAGGCCTGCACAATGATACTTAGTTTGACAAATACACCTGAAACTCCCCAGGGACAGTCATGTTTGGCTCTATTTCTTGCCTCTCCTGACAATTGGCAAAGCCTGAATCATGGAATGAACTCTCCATCTGTGATCAGTGCTCAGATTCCATGGCAATATGTGTGGGGTGAGAGCCCAAGTTAGGAGATCTTTAGGTAGCTGAAAGTCTGACCTGCTTTTGTGTCCTGTTTTGTCACACCTCTCCACAAATTCTCCCTTTCTTCCTCTTCCATTTGCAGTTTTCTTTAATTTTTCTCTTTCTGATGGCCTCTCTATCTCAGCCTTTCACACCTTTTCTCACTGATTTATCCCTTCCTCTCTTCTCTGAAGATGGCTACATTTCCATGGTTTATGTTATAAATGACTGATTAGGTGGTTTAATGGTCAGTCTTCCTCTTAATATTGTACGATCTCTTTGTTTTTTTCAAACTCAAAATCAGGTCAGTTCTGCCTCAGTCACATATCCAAAAAGGAGCACCAGGGACAACTGAGGTGACCAAGGACAACATTTATTACTCATTGCATTATGTCAGCTTTTAGGATCACTTGTCATTAACCAAAGTTCTATCATAATGTAAACTATAAAATTCCTTGTGACGTAAGATCAGAATCAGTTAAACTGAAATAACTTATGCATATATATAATAAAATAGTAGATTTTTTGGATAATACTGTGCAAGAATATTGTCATCTTCTTTGTTGTTCACTTCAGATTATTATGTTGAGTAAGTCTGCTCTTTACTAATGCCTTTATTTTTAAAAATTTTCTTGTTATGTATTTCTTCAAAACATATAAAAAGCATTTTCCAGTAGCTTATTCATCTGGCACTAGGATATCATGATACAAAACCTAGCTGGTCTATGTCTGGAAATTCTACTTAGTAATAATTAGTTTATCATCTTCATCAGGAAGTTCACAGTCACTGTATCTTACATGAAAAAGCTGTAACTCCTTTTAAATACTATTACTGATAGCAATTTGTTCTAATTTTGGACAAAACTCTGAAAAAAAAGGGCTAGATTCAACATAATAGTTTAAGGGAAAAGAGAGGCTTTTTCAAAATAATTCCAAATATTACTTTTTAACTCCTTTGGTGTGTACTGGTGTATGGCTGATTAGCAATTGTGTTATGTTTCTACTGATTCTGATGACTATAAGAAGAAATTCAGACACTCAATTCACTGCCAGATACCTACATTTTGATTGCTAAATGTGTCGGTAAGTTTTGGGCCTTTTATTTCAAATTCTCTTAATTAATTTGCTTCCCACATTCTATATTGTTTTTGGATTAACCTTCCCTCATCCCATACTCAGCTTCAGGTGTTCACAGGGAAGGCCTTATTTTTAGTTACCTGCGGCACTTATTTACATGATCAGTGTCCATATTCTGCTTGTGTTCTAGTCCCACAAGGTGTGTCTCACAATTGTGAAAAGTCATATAGTACTTTTTTGCTACATTTAGCTTTGAAACATCTTTAACTTATTTATCTAAGCTGCTTCCTTTACTGACCTTTTATTATCAGGTTTTGATCCAGAAGTGATTATGTTGGGGGTGGCTCTAACTAAAACAAAACATGGAGTTATGTTATAGACATGTTCCAGGCTGGACTCTCTTTTCCTCAAGTAAAATTGATTATACACTTTCAGGGTACAAACAGCATCTGTGTTAAAATTCTGTCTTCCAGTTCTTCAGTTTCACAACCCCTCCGATATTTCTGGTCATATATATCACAATTTCTGGATGTATATAGCTCATTTTTTGATGAGTATGTCTGAAGGTATTAAGAAAAAATGAAATAAAAGAAATGAGAAAGCAAGCAGACTCAGCCTTGAAAGTGTCAACATGCATGCTAGAATCATCAAATTTTCTTCTTCACCTCATAGTTGGTCTATTTGACACACATTTCCTTTGGGAGACATTTGCTCACCATTTTAAAGCCACAGAACACTCCAGAAGAGGTACAATGACAGTTCTTACATTTACTTTACCCCACTTTTCAATCCTTCCATTACTCCACAATATTCCATTTCGGCAGGGCTTCCTCCATAAGCTTATAAGTGTATGCACAAAATACTGCAGTGCTAATTAAGCAGGCACTTTCATATGCATATATATATGTGTGTGTATTTTAAAATTGCACTTTAAACCAGGGTTTCTAAAAAAAAATTCTATTTAAATTATCAATGACAAATAGTAGGATTTACAGCAGATGTGAAAATGCTGCTGAGGATGGCTTGTGGGAGGTATAACTACACCCACTACTGCATCTTGCAGTTCATGATGGGCCTTGCACTGGGCTTGCTCAGCAGGGTGCAGAGGGGAGAGGAGCACCTAGTGGTGTAGACCTCCCGTTTCCTCCTCAATTCATAACTGCTTGAGCCAAAGCTAATGGAAGAAAGACTTGCAAATTAGGAAAAATTACATTAAATGCTGCGAATTAGTTAAGGGATGTTTAAGGTTCAGATTCATTGTGGCTCCTGAGTTTGGGTTCCCCAATCTTCAAAAGAATGACTTAAGCCAAACTAATGGCTTTAGAACTACAAAGATGAAGAAGAGACTGGGAACATCTAACCTATGAGGAAAGGCTGAGAGAGCTGGGGCTGTTCAGCCTAAAGTAGAGGAGGCTGAGAGGTGTTCTTACCAATATATATAAATACCTTAAGGGAGGGTGTGAAGAGATGGGACCAGACTCTTTTCAATGGTGGCCAAGGATAAGACAAGACGAAATGGCCACAAGCAGAAACACAAGAAGTTTTGCCTTAATTTTAATTCTTCCGAAGTGTGGAATAATGAAAACAGGCAACTCTGAAGAGAATATGTTTTGGTGTTTTAAATAAATGACATCAATGATCTGTGTCCAACTTTTTCTTCCTCTTGCACAACTTTGGATAAATCAATTAACCAGTCAAAGCCTCAGAATAACTTCATGAAAAAAACAGTGTAACAAAGAAATATCCATCTGAAATTGTAATGTAACATTGCTCTTTGTCATTATTTTTTAGTTTGTCTCTGCTCTGATAAACTATTTTTGACAGGAATATTATGACTAATCGCCTAATATGTAAAGATACTTACACTGAAGTGCTTACTATCAGTTTTAGGAGGTTGAATCTTAATAGAACGTAAAGATTCAGGGGGTTGGGGAATCAGCCTTCTTATTTCCTTTTTATGTAAATAAGTTCCCTTTGCTATCTTTGGAGAAAAGAACCATTTCCCCTGACATGATTTTGAAGATTTGCTCATCTCAAAAGCATATGAATTTGATTTTCCTGTTAGACTGGAAAGTTTTCTTTGAGTTATTTAAAATCTGTACAACAATATGACACTTCTACTCCTCCCTGCCATCAAAACAGAAATGAAGATGCTAGTTTGGGGAGCAATCAGGCAATCTAAATTATTCAGATCTGAAAGTTTCAAGTTAGAACAGTTTTTTACATTCATTTGTGTCTGGATTACAACAGGCTCAAACCATGTCTGTCTAATGAATCTCCTGCCGAAAATCTCAGCTGGAAATTCAGGGAATCAAGTCTATCCATCACCTCAAAGTCATGATTATTTCATAAGCAACATTCAGTGTTCAGTCAAGTCTTTAACTCCTCATTCCAGTTACCATAGTTTAACCACACAGGCATGTTTTAGAAGAACTCATGCTGAACATTACCTGATGAAACTAAATCCTATTAGCAGAACAAACAGAACAAAAGTCGGTGTCCTGACACCACAATAAGGTATATTTTAAATATTCACGAAGGATGCAGGTACAGATCTCTCATCATATACTAGAACACTTTCAAAGCCTGTAGCACGAATATTAATAACCCTTTCTGTTGGAGAAATAATTCAATTAATTTCAGTCTGCTCTCTTTTCCTTATCCATTATACATCTGAGTGGTTGTACTTTATTTCTGAAAGTGTACATGGTAAGGGATGCATAAACAACGTGAGTGCTCACAGGGGAGCATATGGGCACCTTTTGCCAAATTTCCTGAGTGGATGTGAGCTGCCAGGAGCTTTCATTTTTCTTTGCAACTTCTGCCCTTTCCCCACTTTGTTTTGTATGTAGAGAAACATCTAATGAAACTGGTTGGAAAGCCTAGCGACTGCTGCCTGTGCTCCAGATACGTCCACCTCCGACAACTTTATTTGGCATATCCTAGATGGAATAGAAAGGCACCACAAGGATGGATGAAAAGAATTAAGGAAGGGGAGACATGGAGCGGAGAGATGGGGTGTCGATGAGGAACATCATCAATGCAGCAAACAGTAGCACCACCAAAGAAAACAGGGGTGGGAAGAGGGAAACAGCTAAACTTGACAGTAAAAAAGCAGAAAGGGGACTACTACTTAGTCTGTACCCTGAACAATTTTATTTATTATAATATATCTGTAGGCCTGTGAAAGAATGGGTAGTCTGCTAGCCTTTGCCTTTTGATTTTCACTTCTACTGAGTCATGAAGGAGACTTTGATGATTAATGGTGTAGAATCATAATTTGTGGTATATGCACGTCCCCAAGCACCTTCTAGAGTTCAGTGAACAGGTCAATTAATAACACCTATCACCCCTTAAAAGTGGGTTAATCATCTATGGGGGATAATACTGTACATATTTCAAACTGTAATTACCTAACGTGATGCTCTAACAAGGTTCATTTTCTATCATGCCATCTACCATAAATGTTTCCCGTGTGATGTATATAACATGATTTGACTCTTGTAATTCTGATAGAATACCGTTATCTCTTAAGCTACATATGAAAAGAAAAAGAAAAGAAAAGAAAAGAAAAGAAAAGAAAAGAAAAGAAAAGAAAAGAAAAGAAAAGAAAAGGTAAGAAGGAAAAGAAAAAAAAAGAAAATAGAATACATAAAAAGTACCAAAAGAAAGTAATTTGAGCTTGCCATTCATACATTCAGTTAATAAAGCCTGGCTTAAGTTAAAAAATAATCATAATAGCTGTCAGAAGAGGTCTATTGAGTTCTACATTTATATTCTGTAGAATTTCCTAGGCAGAGAAAAAAAAGCATATCTACTATTCATCTTGAAAAGATTTCACAACTCTTGTGGCTTGCAGAAATAACACTACAGTCTTTCTCCAAAACACGAGACTATTCAATTGAGGCTACAGAAAAAAAAAATCCACCATCTGTTATCAGTATATAGAGCATATAGCACAACCAAGGAGTTCTGTTTCTAGGCAGAAGGAAGGGTACCATGTACTGCAATAAAAAAAAATCACTAGGCTGACTAGGAATGCATATTCTAAATATTCTAAATATTCTATTTGAGATAGCTGCGATGTGAGGCTAAGGATGTGCCTTGAGTCATCTCTTGTTCCTATTCAGAAAACATATCACTGAGGAGTCTGAGATGGTACTGAGGCTGCTTGCATAGGGGATTGTACCTCAGTTGTGCTGTATTCCAGCAATTTCTCAGGCACAGAATTGAAATATGTTTGTGAATTCTTGATTCATAGTCTGACTTGTTTTTATATTTGTGCATTTCTTATCAGAACAGACTTGAAGAATGAAAGTCACTGTCACTCATGCATTAGTACCCCTTGCCAAACCTCCTGACTTAAAGACTGACCCAAGTCTCTGAAGTTATAATAATGAACTCTTCCAGCTAGACTGCCCTTCCTCCCTGCCAAGAGTGTACCATTTTAAAGTCCCTTATGGTTTGTAAAAGTCTGAAAGTCTTTATCCTCATCCCAAGACCATTACATGCAAAATGCTGACTGTTTCTCGGAACATGAATCAAAAACTTCTCACTTCCATCAAAGGAGAATGCTGTGACCTAGACTAATGCCCTATTCATTCTTAAACTGTCTTTTCCTGAGCCAAGGTCAAAAAAGTCTTTGTTGTAAATAGTTAGCATCTCCAAGGGAAATCTCCAGAGCAAGCATCAGCAGAAGAAGGGATTGAATCTAGGACTCTCCCTTCTCACTTTGTGAATGCTCTGACTCAGGAGCTGTTCTATTCCCTTCTCCACAACATGCTATGAGAGAGAAGACTGAAATCTTGTTCAATTGTTTGAAGAAAAGATCAGAGGAACCTATCTGGAGAAGAAATCTCTGAACTGTAACTTCCCTGTGTGCAGAAGTATCTCCTTCAAATATATAGAAAGCCTTCTGAGAGGACAAACTTTAGACTTGTCCCCTGCTCAATATGCAGAAACACTATTGGGTAGCTGTTGGCTGCTGTTTGCTCAGCTTGCAATCTGATTTAAATCTCCTTCTAAAGTATCTTAACTCTCTTACTTGCATAAGGAGCACTGGGATGTTATTCAGGGATATAAAATCCAGCTCACAGAAGAAACAGATGAAAACTAAATCAGACACTGTAATATTCTTGGGGCATGTGTGTGTGTGTGTGTGTGTGCGCATTGGGAGAGTGTGGGACAGAAAAGGAGAAGAGAAGAAGGGAAATTTGACTTTCATCTTGCCCATATAATATTTTCTTACTGCTAGAGCTGATGGAAAGATATATTCAGTAAAGCATGGGCTATATGCTACTATAACAGCAATCATGTAAGTACTCACAATTTACCTTGTGAAGCTTTACCTTAAAAGCAGAGCAAGTACCTATGAAAAAAAAGGGCATGGAGACAAGAGAAGGATACCCATCATTTTTGTTGTTGCTGGAGAAATGCTACAGAAGATGAAAAGAAGAGATAGTTTAGGGTGTTGACTCATTTTCATCCAACATAATTTCTAGTGTCTACTTACTTCTGGCTTTTGTAATCTTTGCGTAAACGAAGTAGAGAGAAACAAATGCTTCCAGATTTCAACGACCTGGTTTAACAACCTAGTATGAGGTAGAGAAGGATACCAGATACAAGGTGATCACAAATCACAATTACCCTCAATTTTTGTTCTTGTACATATTGATAAAAGATAGTTACCATATATTTTTTTTCTGAATAACATGATTTAAGAACACCAGCCTAGAACTTTCCTATGTATTATATTGCTGGAGCAATACCAGGATTAGGAAATATTAATCTTCAAGCAGAAGCAATGCCCCAAGAGAAGTGCATTGCCAACATGCATAAAAGTGACTGGATTATTAATTTAATTTCTCTCTAACACTACTCCAGCCTAAAAAATCTAGGAGAGACACTGTAAAACATTTTTAATCAACAATCAGGGCACGTTGATCGACTATTCACATGCCACATTTCTGTGGTTCTTTCTTTATTAAAAAGAGTCACAAATCAAGACTAATGGAGAGAGATTAGAAAAATGAGTCTGGCCTTAGTGCAGTCTAGAGGCAATTCAATTGACTGAGGGTAGGTGTTATGTTTAGGATATGATGAACTGCTCTCTAGATTTGCAAAACAATGCAGCTGACTATACAAAGATGTCTAGGGCTGTTTGAAAGACCCTAGGTTTTGTTGCATAGCATCCAGTTGCTGCTCCAGAGCCTCTTAGTCCCCATTGAACTGGTGTTATATCCACCAACCCTAGGTAAACATCTGAGGCATATACTTTTAGGACATCTGAAATGGTCCTAGAAATCTTTCAAGAAATCAGTAGAGCTTTAGGTCTCCACTAACAACAAGGGGACCTAGGGCAATAGCTTACAAGGAAAATCTCTTAGACGCTTGAAGACATAATCTGGACATTAATGCAATCTTAAATGATTTGTCCAAGACCAAAGAAAAAGCATGTGGCAAAGTAGGTGCTAAACCCTGATGTTTCACCAAATGATGCAGTGTCTTAGAAAGGAATGCTTCCACCTTGCATCTATCTGTAACAAAAATAAATTGTACTTGGAGTGATTAGACTCTCATACAGTTTTATCAGCTGTTGTTAGGATTGTAATAAAGAAGGTAGTTAAGAAGTTAATATTATAATAATGAAATATGCCAGATGACATTAAAATTCAGGGAAGCTTGCCTCGTCTTTGTAGGAATGCAAAATGTGAAACTTAAATGGCATATTTAATTTATTTTATTAGGCTGCTTCTGTGAGCAGATGCTGATCATTGAATACCTGATCACACAACATTACAACGCAACCACAGAATCTTTTGGTGTGTTTTCTTGGGGGATAAAACATTTATGCAGAGACCTCCAAAAGGAGTACAATTACTCACATCCCTAAATTGAGGCATTTCCTTTCACTGTGTGCTAGATCAGGATCTAAAAGCCTGTGGATTGACATGCCAGAGCAAAATGAGAAACAGCCTCAATGCCAGAGTGCAGCGGTTTCCTTAATAATTGGGCTCCCGCTTAGTGGGACCAGTGATAACTGGCTGCAAAGGGTTGGTGTGGGAATCAAAATAAGCCATGTTAAGGAACAGGGCATCTTCAGTTGACAGAATCACACCTGTCCTGGGATTTATCTTTACTCTAACCACCAAATGAATTACGCACCTGAACTTTCAGGCTGGTGATGTTTTAAGTGGAGACCAGCATTACGTGTAGAGCAAATACCCAGCCTTCAAGCAATGCTAAGAGGTAAAACAGACTGGATCAAGTAGGCCAAATCCAGCAACTGAACAACTTTCTTTGATATGCAAGGTTCCTCTTGTTTCCTTTCCTGTGAAAGGAAAATTCCTATTGAAATTGCTGACAGCTCTCAAGTACCTCTAGCACCTCTCCTCCCAGGGAGGGGACTTAACCTTTGCATTGCAGTGCCGCCTTGAGAAGAAAGGCTTTGAAACTGGAAAGAGAGATCAGAGCACAGAATTGGCCACTTTTGCCAGTAGAAACAGAAAAGTAGAAGAGAGCGATAAAAATGTGCTCTTTTGAGCAAAACAAAACAAAACAAAATGAATTTGAGCACATGGTTCCAAATCTGTGAATATGTGCATATTCCTACCGCTGCACAGGGAAAGGGTCTTACTAGCGCTCAAGGATGTTCCTGGTGCATGGCCCCTTAAATATATATTTAAGTATATATTTAAAGTGTTGAATTTCATATTCATAGTATCTTTGCCAGCTGGCTCAGAGAGGAAAATTGTATAGCTAATTGTAAATCTTGCTTGACTAACCTGACAGTCTTCTATGATGGAATGACCAGCTGGATAGACGAGGGGAGAGCGGTGGATGTCGTCTATCTCGACTTCACCAAGGCTTTTAGCACCGTCCCTCACAACATCCTCCTGGGCAAGCTCCGGAAGTGTGGGATAGATGAGTGCACAGTGAGGTGGATTAGGAACTGGCTGGATGGCAGGGCCCAGAGAGTGGTGATCAGCGGTGCAGAGTCCAGCTGGAGGCCTGTAGCTAGCGGGGTCCCCCAGGGGTCAGTCCTTGGTCCAGTCCTGTTCAATTTATTCATCAATGACCTGGATGAAGGCACAGAGTGCTCCCTCAGCAAGTTTGCTGATGACACGAAACTGGGAGGAGTAGCCGATACCCCAGAGGGCTGTGCTGCCATCCAGAGGGACCTGGACACACTGGACAACTGGGTGGTGAGGTGAAAACCTCATGAGATTCAACAAGGCCAAGTGCAAGGTTCTGCACTTGGGGAGGAATAACCCTAGACACCAGCACAGGCTGGGGACTGACCTTCTGGAGAGCAGCTCTGCGGAGAAAGACCTGGGTGTCATGTTGAACGACAAGTTGACCAAGAGGCAGCAGTGTGCTCTTGTGGCCAAGAAGGCCAATGGGATCCTGGGCTGCATTAAGAAGAGCGTCTCCAGCAGGTCGAGGGAGGTGATCCTGCCCCTCTACTCAGCCCTGGTGAGGCCGCATCTGGAGTATTGTGTCCAGTTCTGGGCCCCACAGTACAAGAGGGATGTGGAGCTGCTGGACAGAGTCCAGCGCAGGGCCACAAGGATGATCAGGGGCCTGGAACATCTGCCCTATGAGGAGAGGCTGAGGGAGCTGGGCCTGTTCAGCCTGGAGAAGAGAAGGCTGAGAGGGGACCTGAGCAGTGTCTAGAAGTACCTCAAGGGAGGCAGTGAGGAGGATGGTGCTGGCCTCTTTTCAGTGGTGGCCACCAACAGAACTAGAGATAATGGCCACAGACTGAAACACCAAAAGTTCCACAGGAACTTAAGGAAAAATTTATTGACAGTGAGGGTGCCAGAGCACTGGAACAGGCTGCCCAGAGAGGTTGTGGAGTCTCCTTCTCTGGAGATCTTCAAAACCCGCTTGGATGCAGTCCTGTGCCACGTCCTTTAGGAGACTCTGCGTGTGCAGGGGGGTTGGACTAGATGATCTCTAGAGGTCCCTTCCAACCTTAAGCATTCTATGATTCTATGATTCTATCTTGATAAAATATCAATTTTAAAAAAGTGACATTTCTCAAACACTCTAATTAATAAAGATGTGTGAGACAGAGCTACCAGATATTGTACGTTGTGCTTCCTCACCTACACTATTTACTTTGGGAAAATGTGGGACTTAGCGCCTGTAAAAAAGAAGTGAGACCAAAAGAAAAGGAAAGTCTTGGAAAGAAGAAGGTGAAGGTAAGTGGTGGAAGATACTGGAAATCTGATTCCTCAGTGTCACCATTAAATTAGAAAGCAAATGGCACGATTGGTGAATTAATGGGCTGGTGGTAAGAATGAAAAGATTGCGTAACAGAAGAGATAGCTCTCATCTCATAACTTAGTGTCTGTGGTGGCTGGGACGTGTGTGACAGGGATGAGTAAAAGGGAGATTCAGGGCTTCCTCCTTTTCTTTCCCAAGCTCTACCCCATTCCCTGGTTTACACAGCTGTTGAACTCAGCCTTGAGTTTAATGAGCTATGTCTCACCTAAATTTTACTAATCAGAAGGTGAGCATTTGCTGCTTTCTGTAGTCAATGGAGATGTGAAACAAACTGCTTTTCTGAGGACTTGCCACATTCTCTGCAGATGTTACAAAGACAACCTGCTTAAGTGAGACACCTGCTAGAGATCACCCAAGTAGGTACTAGCCTCAGAAATATCTTCTGATCAGTACATGGACATTCACTGACTTGTACAAAAGAAACATCAATAGTCCACGAGATCTAAATTGTTGTTAGACAAGCAGAGGAGTGGAAATTAGGCCAGCTAAGCCTTTTGACAACTAGAATTAAAAATATTACAGTGTTATACCCATAACTGGGTTATTTATGTGACCTCCACCACATATTTCCACATGTTTGCTCAAAATTGTTTATCTTTTCCTTGTAATTAGAGATTCCCTTTAGTCCTCTCTTCCTCACTGTTTAATGTGACACCATATTGATTAGGTTTCCAGAGCATACCATTCCAGACATATTTATATGGTTGTTTCAAATGATTTACGATAACTTATGTTGTAACAGGAATATCATTTTGGAAATATAATACCAGCCAATGGCAGTAAAGGTTCTGCTAATGGCCAGAACTCCTTTTACCATGGGAATAAGTTGCCACTAACAACTTATCACCTGAAGGTCCTATTCTAAAGCTGATGTAAACTGTCACAGGCCCAAATTTCAGTGCTCAATGGAGCCATACAGAGTTATGGCAGTTGAAAATCTATCTGTCCTAATTATCCTCAGAGCAAACCTGGACAGAGCAGACACAAGATCCTGCAAAAGAACTAATTGGCCTGGAAGCTTGTTACACTGCAAGAAATGTAAATTCCAATTTTACCTCTTTCCAGAGGAGTTTCACCAATGTATAAATAGTCTGGATCAACGAGTACTTAATTATTTCTATGAAACATTGGATATCCAATAGAGAAGACAGAGGCTGAGCTCATTTTAATCCCATATAAAATACAGTTTTAAATAGCTTTGGAATTCTGTATGATGGTTAATATTTCTCTAAGTATTATATTGTCCTAATTCCTGCATTACATAGGCATCAAACTGACATTAATGATTTTATTTTCAAAAATAAAAAAAGACTTATCAGAAGAAAAAAAATATTACAGATGTGGATTACCAAGCAATAATGGTGGATTTATACCAGAACATGGAATGATATTAATATCCAGCACTTTAACCAAGAAATGAATTCCTCTTTTAGGGACACAAATATAGTAAGGAGTAATTACAAACTTTAACTCTTAAGATTTTATATATGAAACCAACATGATGACAAAAAGTATATTTCTGAATACAAATCCCCTTTACAAATATCCAGACAGTGACATTTTTTACATACACCTACAATTTCTAGTTTGCAAAATTTGCAAGACTGAATAAAATCTGAATGAAGGAAGCCTACAGTCTGTCCATACAGCAAGTGATCAAAGCCCTGGTGGCTTTATTAATAAATTAAAGATTTTCCAAAAGAGGCTCTTTCATTCTAATAGAATTTAATTGCTTTACTCCCATATCTCCTTGCAGTTTCATAGGAAGCTCCTCCCATTAAAGTCTTGCTGGTTTTTATAAACTATATTCACACACTCAGGTATCCTTCCATGAAGTGGAAAAGAGGCTCTTTACACACCGAAATAGTTGGAAGGACTTTTTGGACTTTCCATTTGGGGAGACCTTTACTGACACTTGCTTTATAAAGCAGCTTTGGGTTGCCTAAAAGATTTTTGTACAAGAGACAAAATTTCTTCAGACTGCTGTCTGAATTGCTGGTGGGATTTCAAAACAATGGTTCCCTGGAGGAGATACTTTATCCTACAAATGTAACTTGCAAATGTTTTTCCACCTAGGCAGAGAACAAATTTGACAGATTCCTTTCAAGTTTCTGCAATATAATTGCAGAAAGTAAAAGTTTTCTTTCTCCCACCAGGGCCATGAAAAGCATTCAGGGAAAATCTTGCTCTTGCAAAGATAATTGACCTTTTCAAAAGGTTTGGCCTTTAGAATATTTTGGTGAAATCGCTCTGCTTTTTTTTTTTTTTTTTTGTATGAGTAAATAGAAAAATAATTTCCTCTTCCTATCATAATCCAGAGCTGATTAACATAGTTGATTAGAGTCAGAATAATATCTCATTCAGAATTAATCTCTGACTTGATTCCAAATGCTCCTTCTGCTGCCAATGGGTCAGTGATTTGGATTCGTTTAGTATTCTGTGACTAGGTGACAAATAGTGAAAAGTTATCTGCGCTTGATAAATACATTTACAGACTACTGATCTCCTTCAAAATTGAAAGCACTGATTTCATATGAGAATACCAAATCTGAAGAAGCTTTTGAGATGTATAAAATGTCCAGGACACCTACACAGACCATGAAAATCTTTGGGTTAGGTTTGTAGAATCCCTAATCCTTAGTTTAAAACCAGTTTTTAATTCAGATCCCCAAATGGAGGAAAACATTTGCCTTCTGATTCCGATTCAAATTTTTTTAAAAATATTGCTATGGATGTATCACATAACCAGAACAAATTACATTTTTTTTAGAGGGAAACACAGACTCAGAAATTACATGGAGGCATAATAAATGTGAATTATTCAAGGATAAATCTGCAAAAATGCAAATAAAACTCAAGCAACATGAAGTATCAAAAATAGTGTGGAAGAAAATATATCAAAGCAGTGTCTTGTTTTTAGACAGAGATTTTTATATTTGTAACGCAAATCCATTGTAGGAAAGTACAAAAAAAACAGTGCACACACACACACACATATACACTCATGCATATTGAAAGATGAAGGTTTCAGAAGCAATATGTGCAAAGCGGTTGAGATTATCATCAGCACCAGTGCTTTGCACATACTGAGCAGACATTATACCTTATTTGTTCTTTGATAGGCAGCAAAATCCAGTGACCAGAATAATCACTTGACCATCAGGGAATGTCCTATGAGTTTTAGGTTGAGAATTTTTCAACTATAGCATAGGAATGGAACAGAGTCATTTGATGTACATACAAAATATAATTCCAAAATAGACTGGGCTTAAAGTACAGGAGTTTGTGAAAAGAGATAGAGAAGCTTGCAACCTAAGACCAAGGCTGAAGGAAATAAAACAAATATAACAAACCACTAAACTAAATGCACAGTAAGAAGAAAATACTATGAAAAAGATGGGGGAAAAAGGAAGGAAGAATAAGTTTCTGACATTGAAAGCTTAAATATACTTGTAAAATTACATCAAGGGTCTGTGGTTGACATAGGTTTGTTTGTGTACATGGAAAAAAAAATCATGTTTTTTTTTTTTTCTGAATTATGACTCCTGTTATCCAGAAATAGTACTGTGTTAGAGGATACAGCTGTTGAACATGTAATCTCAGATATAAAATCTATATTTGCTACCAACTGTGGTAATGATAGATAATGGACCACAATTTGATTGCTACAAGTTTAAATGTTTCCCGAGACAGTATGATCTTAAACTGTACTTGGAGTCAAAGGGATCCACAGTCTAATGCTGTTATGGAAAATGACTTAAAATGTTAAAAGGATTCTTTAAAAAGCCAAGGATTCACATCCTGATCCCTATTTGACACTACTAAATCACAAGGCGGCACCCCAGAAATTTCTGTGAGATGAAATATTGTTTAAGAGAAAGCTTGGAATTGGGGTTCTCAGCTGTGAGATTATTTCCCTTAAAGATAGATAAAGGAGCTGGTTATTCTTGTAAAAGTCAAACAGTCAAAGGATAAAACCCTCTCTGCCACTGACTGAACATGCTGGACCTGCTCCTTATGCACCAATGGCCAACTATGAGTAGAGAAGGCAGTAACCTTGAGAAGCCATTCCCTGCTTTGCTGAAGAAAGCAGAAAATGGTAGAAGTATAAACATGATCAAGCACATCTTCACTAGTTTGTTACAAAAAGAAGAGAGGAGGGGCAAAAACTCAAATTTCCAAAATATAACACTCAGAGAAGCCCAGGGATCAGAGACTATCGAGGGAAAAGACCATGCAGATAACTATGACAGCTGAGTTCATGAGATATTTCTCCAGATGAAGGCAATCAGTCTAGGGAATATTGAGATGTACTGGTGCATGTTCATATTCCTAATACTCATGCCTTCATTGGGGGCAGCAACAAAAGACAGCAGAAGCCCTGAAGAGGATACGGCTATAATACACCAATCCCTGAAAAATTTGGGGCTATACCCACTTTAGCTGCTAGAGTGAGTGGTTATTAGGAGCTAGAAAACATACTCATACAAAAGAAACACACACAGAAATGGAAGCTTTTTTTACATCCTTCATTGGATCTCCATTAGCACTCTTGGATAGAAAGAGCACATACAGCATTAATCTCTGCAAAAAACTCCTATGAGCCTTTAATAAATAATAATTTCTCTCTGACTGCTGTTTTTCTGTATGAAATTACAGTGAGTATGTTAAAATTACAGTGAGTTTGTGAGTGCATGCACATGTGTTTTTCTCTGTCCTATATACACATCTTAGCTACTGCAACAGAGTGAAGAAGATGCTGTGGCCTCAAACCATCTCAGGAATAGGGACCAAAGGGCCTTTTTAGTGAGATGGACTGAATTAATTATTCTAAGACAAATTCAAAGTTAAGAAAAAAAAATCCGGAAGCCAGCTGTCCCTTTAAAATATAGCTGAGCTCTTTTGTTAAAGAAAGGAAATTATATTCCCTGTTATTTACGTACTTTTATTAATAGATATCTCCTGCTATTTATAGAAACAGACTTTCCCTCTTTCCCAAATTGTAGTGTCTGTTAATCTACGAAAGGAAACTTGTAATTCTCTTGACATGTTTTCAAATAGAGTATGGGAAATGAAGTGACGGGATATTGACGAGGACCCAAATGCTGCCCAGCAAAAATCGTCAAAGTCACTTTTTATCTATTCTCTTATTTTCAATATTTATTTCTCTGTTTTCATCAAGCCACCCTCTTTCCCCCAAAACAAAAGGAGGTTTTCATCCCAAACTTACTAAAATCATTGGAATGTTCTTACTCACTTCAGCATGTTTTGTATCAGACCCTTAAAGTGTAGCACAAATCTTCAAAGTCATAAACACAGATAAAAGAAATGAAAGAAATGAAAAATTATTATCACAATTCAGCTCAGACCTGAAGGATGGCATCAGAGCATAGTGTCGGATTGTCAAATAGAAAGCATAGTGGAGGTTAACCAATTGCTTTTGTTATTTTCCTAAAGCAAGAACAGAATTAACTGCTAAAAATGTTTTTTTTTTTTACCCCAAAACCCAATGGACATTTAACTTACATCTTGCACCATTAAGTGTTGCAGATGCAAATGGAAGTGCTGGCTAGTCCTTACATAGGACTTTTCATCAAGATATCTCCAAAGTGCTTTAGAAATGATACATCATCATCTATTTCCCTGTTAGAAAGGCATGGAGAAGTGACTCACAACACACAGAAGCCTGGCACAAAATCCAAATTTCCTTTCCATCCCGTTAGTGTTTAATCCTGTAGGCTACACCACTTCCCTGAGCCAATGCATGGCATTTCTTAAGAAACCAGAAGGAAAAGAGGAAGCAAGTGTAAAGAATGTTTAAAATAAATCAAGGAGATTCTTTATTTGTTTGGAAATGAGCCATTAAAAGACTTCTCCCCTCCCGCCCCGCCCCCCGCAAAAGGGAGAAGCAGGTCACCAAAAAAGGCACAATGGAAAAAATGAGCATCACAACCTAGTGCAAGCTTTCCTGTGGCAAATCTTCCCTGAAGGGAAAGAAAAGTGCCCACAACACATGTACAGTTTATATCAGAGCATTATGCTAAAGGTTACACTTTAAAGGGCCATATTGGACAGTTTAACGTCCACCATAACTTCAGGGCTTAGACGGCAGAGAATACAGGCACGTCTGAGAATTCAAGCTATCTAATTAATGTCCCTGATTTAGGAGTCTCTCAGACCCCTTCGGATGAAAGCACCAGATACTGGGATGTAGCTGGAAGTCAGCCTGAATCTGACTTTGTATCTTTACTGATCTCCCCTCAAGACTGGTGTGCAGATGCTGATCTTATCTTGAGAAACGTGGAGGGGCTGATAACTAATCCTGGGGGATTTAGCTGCAATGGTGTTACCTGTGCTCCAGACTTGTCAGGCTCAGGTTCAAGCTGCAGTGAAAACTGTGCATACAAGGGATCTAATTATGCATGCAAATACCTCGTTAGTGCTTCAGCTGATTATCTGCCTATGTAATTCCTGTGATAAAGAAGAACATATTATAGCCCGGCTTTTTTTTTGTTTGTTTTTTATCTGCACACATTTCTGAAAGGCTAATGCTCACCAAGCAAACAATTTCTTTTCCAAAGATGATAAAACTGAGGAAGAGCAGAATTGCCGGAGTGAGCGCAACAGTTCTGTGATCATCCTGTGGGGCCAGGGCCACCTGCCTTGAAAGGCCAAAGTCCTGGCAATTAGGGCAAAATCTGCTCACAAGGCTCAGAAAGTTTCTTCGTGGTTCTCAGTTGTTAAAAGTTGGTCACAACAGGGAGTACCAGAACTCCAACCCACTCCAGAACACTGAATATTTTATCTAGGTACATGTCAGCCACTGTGTAATCCTGTGAAATTCCTGGCTTTAATAATAGACTAGGGAATTATTGCCACCTATTTCAGAGCACTGCATGGAAAGATGTTTCCTTTGGCGTATTTCAGATTATGAGTGCACCTTCAATGGATATCCCCCTAAATCTTAAAGAGAAGAGGGATTGTGGATATACAGGCAAAGACTTGAGTTGTCTCTATTTACATATTTGAAGAGCGTTCAAGAATGCAACCTTGATCCTAATTCAGGTTTCTACATCTTAATTATCTGTTGATACCTGATTCATACCCCAAGGATATCCTTCATACCCCTTTCAATTAAAAAAAAAATGAACAAGTGGCTAAAGATATGTGTAGGTAGAAGATACCAGTTTCAGCTCAGTTTCTAAAGGTTGCTTCAGAAAACACTGCAGATAATTAAATTTTAATTACTTCCCAGATTGATTTATAGTGAAGTTCAGAGACTGGGACTGCACTGTATTCAGCAATTTCATAAATGGGGAAATAATAAACACTAAAATAACAAACAATAAAATGCCTCTTTGTCACAGTTGTTGTATTCTTTATCACAGCTGTTTTTTACCCTGCACACAGCAGGTATCAATAATTCATATCTGAGTGACAACACTTCTGTAAAAGTTTACACACCCCATACGATTAACAGTAGATCACTTTTAAACATCTTTAGTGCCTCCCTCCCTATTCATGATCTTAGTTGTTATCTTCAATTCAATGAATCAGATTTATTTTGAAAAAAGATTTAAAAAAACAACCTTAGGCAACTCAAATGGTGCAGTTCTTAAGGAGAATGTAATTCATGTGTAAATACATTGCCAGCATTTGTAAATAGACCTCATGTATAAACCAAAAGCAAAGGACAACATTTTCAAGAGCCCTGCAGTATGTTAGGAGTTGGATTCCCATTCTGCCAGAATTTGAAACAGAAACGGTTGATGCAGTATGAGGCTCATATTTCAGCCCGTGGTCACCTGAAGAAAAGGCCAGAACCTCGAATTAGATCTGCACATTTAGTATGAGCACATATTTATTCTGGAAGGAGAGGTGCAACATTGATCCTGCCATTCAAGCCATAAATTTGCATCACTGATTCCTGAATCAAGATACTTAATCCTAACTACATAGTGCATTTATGTCCTGGCCATGAACTGCCTACAGGGTGCCTGGGGGATTTAGATCCCTTGGGGTGATGATTACTTCTGGGGACAGTGGAACACCTTCCCCGGGTGTCAATGCCTGACTCCTGCTTGCAGGAAAATCCATCTGCTCCAGACTCAGAGGAGTTCAGATTTATCCTACAAGAGAAAGTGGTTATGCCTCTTCTTCCAATAATCTGAGAAAAGATCTTTTAAACCAGGACTTCCAAAGGAGGTGGTGAGACTTTCTGTCTGACACTCTTCTGGAAAATAAGGTCAGAAAACCTGCAAGAGGAATACAGTACCTCCTTGGTCTGAAGAGAGTCAGGCTGTCATCTCCTTTATTGCAGAAGACTGAACTAAAAGGCTAAAAAGGGTCATTAACCCCTTGCAGAAACTACACAGCAAGGAAGCTAGGAAGTGTTGGTCCAGCGAACAATGAGCAACTCAAGCAGAGAGAGTGTCTTGAGGCAAGTCTGATTGCTCTTTCTCTCATCTTTCCAATTCACCTCATTTCCCCTTGTGTTCATGTCATCTATGCAAATATGTAAACATCACTAAAATTTCAGCAGGCTAAAAAGTTGAGGGAAACAAGACCTGTTTTTTTTTATTCTTTGAGTAAGTTTGCAAGAAGTCTTGATATTGTTTAAAATTCAACAGATTTGGAAGATTTATTTCTGTTTTTTTTTTTTTTTTTTTTTTTTTTTAATTATATATCTCACCATTGATTTTCAGCTGTGCTGGAGCTTTTGCAAAAATACTGGTAGGGCTCCTGATAATTTTATTAGAATAAGAAAAAAAATCTCAGAAAATATATTATGCCACTCTTGAGGATAGCAGCTTAAATGCAGTGTGTTGGTGATTGGTAAAAGTGATGTACTGCCTTAGAGAACAGAAAGTTTTATATTGATAGTAGAGATGTGGACATAGGACATATATTGAATCTCATATTTTGGTATGGCATAAACATAATAACCATCATCGGCTTCCTCAATGTCCCTGACCCTGTATAAGGAAAAAATAAGCAACATGTATTGCCCCTAATGACTCATCGCCCATTTAGCCCTTAGATTCATTTTTAAAAGCCAAGTGATATAACAATATTTTCTATTTGTAATCTGGGAAACTGAGGCACAGAAAGAGTTAGTTGTCTGTCCACAAACTCAAAAGTTGCGCTGAGAGGGAAACAGACTAGTTTTCTTATGTCTAATTATAATACCTTACCTTATGCTTTTCTATTTTCCTTTTAACTTCACCTAACTAAGCATGTTTTTACAAAATAAATGATTATTTTTTGCAATTTGACTTATTCTTCGACATAAGCAATATTCTAATTCATTTACTCTGAGCTCACCTACAGAGCAGTGCCTTGTGTTTGCTGTTTCTTTAATTGCATGGTAGGCATGCTCTAGGAGAATGCTAGGCTCCTTATAAATTATTTGGTGTACATGACTTTAAATGATTTTTCTTCTTTTGTTTTATCTTTATTTTGACTCAAATGTTTTGTGTCTTTTTTGGCAGGCTTGCTGCCTCTTGGATTGTTCTTTTCTTCCTGTGGAAAGTTCATGTATTTTGTTTTAGTTCCTTTCTCTCCTCACTTGTAATAAAAGCGTGTCTGAAAATCTCTGTGAGACTTTTCCTGGTCTAATTTTTATGTTACATATGAAATTAGAAATGTATCCCACTAAAATAATTAAGTGTTAACTATGACTTCTTCAGCTCTACACACTAATAAATCCAGATATACCCATATTTTAGACCGTGCCTTTCTTGACAACAAATTATGAGAGGAAAAAATAACTCTACAATCCCTTCTGTCTAAATATGCATTCTGGGATCTTTTCCCATGTGCATACAGCTTTGACAGCTAGCCAGTACTCAGATTTGAAGGAGAATGTACTAAAGAGTCAGTAGCTGCTTCCTGCTCTGATACCTTCCAGACTTATATACAAATGAAGAAACAACTATGCAGTCTTCTATTGTTGCAAACAGAACTAGAAAACAGATCTCTGTCATCTATGGTAGAATTCTGTTATAGAATCATTATGGTTGGAAAAAATCTTTGAGATCATTGAGTCCAACCTTAAGCTTCTCAACAGTATACTTGTTAAAGCTCGTCCATAAGAAGTCTTAGTCCCATGTCCTAGAAATATTTCTCAAAAATGCCTTGAGCATCTTCTGCTTGATTGTAGCTCTACGAGCACAGAGTAAGTGGCAAAGTTAATTTTAGCTTTGCCAGCAAGGCTGCTAGAGCTTGTCCTGGCACATTGGGACAAAAATATCTGACTCCTACTGTAATATTTGTTACAAGGAATATGCCCTTTCCTGGAAAGAATCCCTGAGTTTAAGAAGAATTAATACCAGAGTTGAGTTTGTACATGTCCTTTCAAGACAATATTGTTATCTGTGGCTTAAAGTACATAAGATAATAACCTGTCTAAAAGGCACACACACAGTTTCCACCTGCAAGCAGAACTTAAACAGGTTTAAATTGGCATTATTTTTACTAACTTAAGAAAAGTTTGACATTCAAGCCACATTGACACCCAGAACTGGCTTCAGATTTCAAGCACCACTTCTTGTCCTGGCACATGCTCCAGGTAGAGCCTGTTTATTACATCCGTAACTATCGTGTGACTTCTCCTTCACTGTGAGGCCATTTTATTAGGGCCTCACAGTGATTCATGCAATAATGGGGAAATTTTGAAGACCATTATATTGAGGAGAAATAGATGCTGGAAGGTGAGAAATACAGTATAGCCCTCTGTGGGCAAAGTGACACTTCACAAATACTGGAAAGAGAAAGAGGAATATGTCTCCACGTTGTCCACCTTTCTGCAGGATTTTGTTGTCTGAGGAAAGTACATAGGTACCTCTGGTAAGTATAACTGCAGAGTGTTGCCATTTCAAGTCCATTGAACAGGATATTTTCCCTTGGAAGCAAAAGTCCCTGCAGAGCACTGCATATCTACAGCTATTTTCACTCCCAATGAAAAATAATATATACTGGTGTGGATGGTTCAAAAGGTCTGAAGAATTTCTCTTGATAACACTCCTTATTATTCCTCTATCGCATAAAAGCAGAGCCATCTCCATACCATACACCAGTCCTTTCCAAATATTACAATTTTTAAGGAAGGATAAAGGAAAGACTAGGGAAAGAATGACTAATGTTGTGTTCCCTGTGTGATTTAAATCACAAGACAAAACTGTTCCTTAGCATCTGCAAAAGGCTTTGCTTGTTCAGACCTTTGCCTAAAAATTTTTGCCTGCCCCAGAAACCTTGCAAAACAGAACATATGCTTCCTCAGGACTTTCAGACAACTGAAAATCCCCTTTCTATCCTCAGAAAGTGCATGCAAACAGTTCAAATGTCATCGTTCCAAATATGTGATATGGTATCATTTTCCCTAGCTACAGGGTCAACAGGAACAAAGTTCTTTGCTTTAAAGAGGTCAGTCTAACAAGAAAGGGAAAAAAAAAAAAAAAAAAAAAAAAAAAAAGAGCCTGCACAGTTGCCATAACTGGAAATGGGACTTACCATAAACCTATTTCCAAAACACACTCTCTTCAGGAGAATAAACAAACTGTTCCCAGAGCCTTGAATGTCAGGGCAAGTAAAAGAAGTGTCTTGCTAACCTCTGCCACCACAGCCAAGCTAAACAGAAGGTTTGGACTCCTTTTCATCAGGGGCTAAAAACAACTCAAGCTTGGCTATGTCTTAGGGACTTATTCCATAGGCAGAACATTTCCCTCAGCTTGTTGGCTGCTGTAGATACACTCAGCAATTATCCTGTGATTCCTTAATTCCTTCCATCCTCAGTGAGCTCCTGAGCTGTTTTCCAGAGATACGGATGAGGTCCAGCTTTCCTGGGTGCAGGGATCCTATTCCTTGCTGAAGGTCCAGCCCAGGATCAAAGCCCAGTTTTTGCTGAGATGGACTTTATGCTGAGAGAAACAAAACCAAAACCTCCAAAAAATGGGGCCATTTTTCCTAATAGTTTTCTGTCAGAAACAGCAAATTAAACCAAATAAGAATGAGTGCCATTTTTTTCCATCTCTCTGTAGAAAAGATCTTGCCATTAGGAAAACAACAGTACAAGGGAAAAAAAAAAAAAAAAAAAGCAGAAAGGGGCTTTCAAAAAGTTTTTTTTTTTCACTTGATACTTTTTGTTTTGACTTTATTTCTTGGTTTGTCATCAGCTGTTCCAGCGCAGTTCAGGATGTCACAGCACGGCATGCCAATAACTGTGGTGCGCAGAATGATGTGCAATAACACATGGCAAAATAATATAAGCATGGAAGGCTGGTGTTAATGCACTCACTGTCCACTGGAAACCTTATTTTGATGGATTAAATAAAAATAAACTTGCCTCTGTAGGACTGAAACCATGTCACTTCGAACAGTGAAAGGAGATAAGCGTTTAGCACAGTAATTAGGGAAATAGCTGTTTGAGATATCTGGGAAAAGGAAATTGTCCTAGACTGATGGAGATACACAGAAAAAAGGCCTTAGCAGATGCAGGGCTTTGCATCTTTTCTCTGCATACTAGTATGGAAGATCTTGTAACTTTGTGTTTAAGACACTTGGGAAAGGTTGTCTGGTTATTTGCAGGACACTTAGTTCCTTTCTTGGCTCCAGGACTGAGTGTTTACCTCCTTGGCTTGATCTTTGCTAAGCATGTCCTATTTAATTACTTTTCTTTCTTCACTTCCCACCTTAGCACTTTGATTCCAAAGCAGAACCAAACCAGAACATGATTTTTCCCCAAGAAGCAGAAATGCTGCATTGTCCTTGCTCAACCATAAAAGTGAGACAGCATCCTCCTCCCTACCCCTTTGATACACCTGCAGGATGCATGGTCTTATTCTGCAAAACAAAACAAAACAAAACAAAATCAGAAATAAAAATAAAAATAAATAAAAAAAAAACTATGTGCTCCAGCCTCTAGCTGGGTGCCCCTCTATCTTAATCCCTGTATTTGTTAATAATTCAAGATTAAGAGTCTTCCTAGTCTATGTGGAACAAGTGAGTCCTAGATAATCTAGATGAATTCTCAAGGAGCTGACACTGCAGGGCCATCAGCACCCAGATATCCCTATTTGGGGTGGATTGCAGAGCCTCTTTGCAGAGGTGGCATGCTTGGGGTGATGCTGGGGTGTGTGTGAATGGTGTTGGCTATCGCCTGTGCGCTGTCGCCTGTGCGCTGCCTGCTCTTGAGCAGTCCCAGGGTCGCTGCTTCACACAAATGTGGAAGAAAATTCCCCAAAAGCGGAAGCTCTGCGTGAGGCTCATGCTCCGTGGATCAGATTTGACAAGTCTAGGAAAAGCCACGTGTGACCTCTTGTCCTCAGGGCTGTGGTTTCAGCTAACATTTTATACAGTTCCTGCATGCTGCCTGTTCCTACTGATATACTCGGGCCTCTATCTCTCTCTCTCTCTTTTTTTCTTCCTTCACTGTGCTTTTTAAGGGCTTTGAGGGAACAATTCCCCAGGCTGCTAAAATAAACAAGTGTGTCTCCTGGATTGTAAAAATGCTGAATCAATTACTGGAACTGTCTGGGAATCCTAAATGTTTCTTTTAAAATATATTGTCAGTTTTGTGCAGGAAGAAGTCGAGAGAAAGAAATTCTTTGCTCACACTCGCTCCTCCTCACCCATCAAGAAAATGTCTCCCCCCACAAAGCCTCCACTCTGAGTCTCCTTCCCTCTCCTTCTCTCCCAAATAGTGACACGTTGTAGAAACTAACAACCCGAACAGCCGTAAACTATGGCACTAGCTTCCACCCACACACCTCATTAGGCATTTAACACATTTTTCCTTTGCCTTTCCCCATCGCGGCTAAGTGGCACGACTGTGAAGTTGCCCTTTCACATTATAATTGGAAGCAGTCAGTGGTTTTTATGCTCTGTAATTTGGTAATTATATGGTCTGTCACTTACTGGACACTGGTCTGTCTGGTCATTTCAGGTTTTCGGGTCTGTCCAGTAATTGTTAATCACCAAGGGACAGCCTGCATTCCTCCTCTATCCTCAGCATCCCCTCTGCAGGCTCCTGCAGAATTTTTATTTCTTTCAATTTTTCTTTTTTTTTTTTTTTTTAAATGTGGCAATGGTGAAGCTGTGACTTGCTCAGTGGAAACATCGATATTACATCCTGTTATGAACTCAGAAAAGCTGGTTCTATATTTTACTCCAGTTTTGTGCTACTGCAATCCTGCGATTTCCCAACTGGCATCATCCTGAATTCACAGCAGAGGCAGGTAGAGCCAGGGCACTTCAAGCTGTCCAACATGCTTCCATATGAGTTTTGGGGAATATTTTCAAAAGCATTAATGAGAGTTTGGCACTGGATGCCACTGAGTTTTATCATCATTAAATGCCTACTTGTCCTTTCAATGTCCTGCATTTTCTTAACTGTCTATTAAATTCACCCAGTGTAGGCTATGCTCTTATTTCATGGAACTGAACCATTTTGCCCATCTTTTTCAAAAAACAAAAAAGGCTCACAGGCTAAGCAAATACTTTGTAGCCAAGATGCCTGATTCTTCATGCCATTCTAATCTGCTATATGAGGTAGAGCACATTACTAACCTCTTTCTCAGAAAGACGTAACACTTCCAAGGTCACTGGCAAGGTGAGATTTAACTGATAATAATTTTGGATGATGAGTACAGTAGATAATCAGATACATAACATTAGAAACCTATGAGAGCACTTAAGGAATTATGCGAGTATAAATGAAGCTGACTCTATGGCAGGTATTCCATAAACATTTGACTTGGGGAAAATACAAGGTGAACAAGAAGAAAAGAGTGATCAGGTAGAAGTCTATGGAAATGCTGCAAGGGAAAGTGGTGAGAGGGTGGCCAGTGTTTGTTCTTGGCGTTGGAATACAGCTATTGTGCTGTTTAGATGACAGTTGTTGACTAAACAACTGTAATAAGAATATATATGTTTTATGTGTGTGTGTGTATATATATAGCTATGGAATTAATGTAGAATTTCTAGAATCTAGGAATGTTTATTTATTTTCCAGAAAAAATGTGAAAATACAGGGAATCAAGGCATAAGGTCTAACATACTAGTTTATGAGGAGGGTATAATTCTCTTCCGCAGCTACCTGGCATATTCCAAGGTAAAGTGGTGAACCAGGTTAATGTGGGAAGCTTTTGGTGCTATGTATGGATGGAAGGTGTTGAAGGTGTTATTGTGCCTAAACCAGGGCATCATTAGACATCTGTGTCTAGCATATGCCATTTTTTTCTATCCCACATTTGTCTTTTTTTCTTCCTAAATGCACAAAATCACCGGGTTTGGGTTTTGATAGTCACTGAGGTCAGAAGTGATGGTGTTGATTGTTTTGTTATTCCATTTGTTTCTAGTATTTCTTTGTTTCACAGCTGAAAAACCAACACTTTGGGGTTCCATAGGGGTTCTACTTTTATCATCGATAACAGATCTCATAAGAGATCCCAAAACTCTTCCATTCTCTCGTCCCATCTTGCCTTCCTTTAGCCTCAGGCTTAGAAACTGATGACCAGTTATCAAAATAAGAGAGAAGAGTTGACTTTTCTTTAAATCCTCTTACAAAATACGGCTGAAAATGATGAAAAAAATGTTTTTTTTTTTTTTTCTGCAAGCAAGAGTAAATTGATATGCCTGCAGATTCACACAAAGTGAGGAATGGGATTTGGATCCCATGCTGCCCAAGTATAACCTAACTAAGTAAGTGGCACTTCTTTGGATGTAAACATTCATAGTGATCTATAATCTCCTCCTTTTATTTAAGAAAATCCCTGCTTTCATTTCACAGATGTAAAACTAAATTCTGACATTTGCAAATTCTTGTAGCAACCTGCATGGAGCTTCAGGAAGCAGTAGGAGATGCTGGAGGGTAGGAAGGTACTTGAGGAGTGTCAACAAGTCAGACTCTGTGCTCATGGCCTGAATGTTAAGCTGAAGTTTCAGCTTCTGTGCTAATAGGTGCTGGCAAAGCAGAGCCTCAGTGCAATTAACTTTTCTGCAGTGGAAGAGGAAATCTTTAAACCTCATAAGTGCTGTGCCATGCAACTCCTAAAGGTATTCAGTTATTGCAACTAAATTGTATAGAAAACAATGTGGAGATGAAATATAGTAGTCTGAAAGTGGCAACAGGGAAATCAAGTACTGTTGTTGAGTTGCACAGGTTCAAGCAATCTGCAGTTTGCAGGATATGAATACCTACTAACTTTGGTGATATTTGGTTGTCTTCTTATACTTGTCAAAGGACTTCTTTGAATCAAAACTAAAATGAATTAAAGGGAGAATGGTGTATATATATAAAAAAGTAACGATGCAGAACTCTCAATACTTTTTTTTTTTTTTCCTAATGCAGCAATAGAGCTATACTTGATAAAGGTGATAAAATAGAAAAGAGAGAAAGAAATATATTTATTATGTTCTTCATTAACATGTAAAACTGACAGGTGCAACAGACTATTCTGGTCTGGACAAGACTGTTTAGGCATGCAGGCAAATAAATAAAGATATGTAGTAGGTAACAGAGCCTATGAAGGCAATGACAGGCAGAAGAAAGTCTCTGACAGTAGTAGTTGTTTGCTAATTATTTTCAGTGGATCTTCTGCGTTATCTGGCCCTGAACAGTGTCTGAGAAGAGTTAACGAGGAGGAAAAGGCCACAGTTCAATTCAGTACTGAAGCAGACACTGAAAAATGATAATAGGAACAGACTATGTATTTGAAAAAAAATGGAAGAGTGAAGGACTGGGGCTAGAGCTACTCCGAATCTGCAGAACAGGTTCAACTTTCTGCAGCTGGAAAGCAGATCGTATAACATGGTGTCTGAGATTTTCTAGGATGCCCCAGGCATGCAAAAGAATTACCTCAATTGCACATGCATTTTAACACATACCAGATAAAAATATCAAAAAGTGAGTTGCAACTTCACCATCTCAATAAAATTAATAGGAGAAGGGATTAAGATCAGTAGGATTTCCATTTGAAGATCTATTCTTTATACTTTTATTATCTTTCATATTTCCACAGTCTTTAGCCATCATGGATCATACATGGATACAGAATTTAAAAGTCTATTTTTCCCTCCAGCAACTCATGACTGTTTTCTCAGGGAAGGCAAATGAAAGAAGGAACATGAACTACACCAAAGTTTTAACTGTGCATGTCTTTCCTGAAGGTGAAGCTAGTACTGAGCTCTGGGCTTTCAGAAAGCCCTGTAGCCATCGGGAGGTTATCCAAGGTCATATCCTACTGCCAGTAAAGTCAGTGGAAAGAAGGGCAGTCCCAAAAAGACATTTCCTAACAGGAAAGATATCACAATGGTTTTCATTGCATGTCAGTCTCAGAAAGGTGTTACCAGCAAAGCTATATATCCTGCAGACAATGCCATTGAGTTCTCTTATAGCACTTCTTGTCTATAGAGCTTGGAGTAACTGTATTTGCCATTATTCTTATTTACAGTTTTCAGGCAGCGAAGCTGAAGTGCAGAAATGAAAGCAGAGCTCAGATCTTCAGACTCTTAGACTAGAGATTGAAAGTCACCAATTCAAGTCCTCTCAACTAAACAAAAATTGTCAAGGGACTGGGGGGATTCAGCGGGTACTGAATTGTGTTCCATGAGCAAAGAAGCTAATTTACAATAAACTCTGACAAACTTCAAACTCACCTCCAGACTAACTTTTGAAAAGTTAACGTCATTCTCATATTCTTTTAATATGTTAAGATTTAACAAACAACAATAACAAAAAACAGATTTAACAACAACAAAAAATCTTGCAACTTCTAGAGACTTCTTGCCAGCCTCTTCTTGGATCCCAGTTTTCCTATTTCTTTTCACCCTGCACTGTGTCATATTTCTTTTGGACAACACCTTTGGTGGAGGTCTTAAAACTCTTTCATTTAGTCCTCTTCTTCTCTGGGGTGTTCGGTGTAGTTTGGGCTGTTCTCATACCCAGGGTGAGATCTGGATTGGCTTGTAGCAGCAGCCGTTGAAAATACCAAACTAATGACTTCTCTCTGCAAATCGAACACAAGAAAGGAAAGAGTTTCCAGCAGCCACCTATTGCTTAATTGAGGATAATACTGTGACATTGCATAGCAGGTGTGAGTCCATACTGGCATCCATATATTGAAGTTCTACAGACATTTCTGACCCAAGTGGAAAAGCACTCTACATATATCAGTCAGTTCAGTCTATTACTGTCTCTGAACTGAAATAGAGAAAACATTACAAACTAGATGGGCAAACCGAAATGTAGTTTTTCATGGTGTCCCGTTCATTCTCTTTTCTGCTTTTTTTTTCATACATGTTTGATTTCAGTAAGTCAGAAGAGACAATCATTGCACTAGTAAATTTTGCTTCAGTTCCAGTACACCTGTGACTGAAACAGTTTTGGTTCACATCCAACTCATACCAATCAGCATCTGCTAATCCTGATCTAGTTACAAATTATTCCTGTTGAAAAACAGTATTTTAAAAAGAAAAAAGTCGTATAATTTTTTAAAGTTGTACATTACTGCAGGCTACAGATTCTGCTAGAAAGGGACTTCAGACTCCTTTTTGCTGGTCCTATACAAGAACCCAGACAATATTTGTGTTCCCAGTAGCGTCACTTTAGTGATTTTAAAAGAAATTGAGCTGTTGAGTTAGATCCTAGCTGGTAGCAAAACTTCAGTAGGAGAGTAGGAGGAAGAGTTTAATGACGGAAGGGGTCAAAGGACTTCAGTCATGTGCACAACTGAACATATATTTAGGAAAGAAAAAGAGACACGTGTATTTCTGTACAGTGATGTTCACCAGACTTGCTATGAGGGAAGATGGAATGCGTGTTCCCATGGAGTCTCAGGGAGCAACAGCAGAAACAATGCCTAGTCCTTCACTAAGATCACAGATCTTCTCAGAAACACTACCCTGTGGTGGTGGCAGGGGAATTGAATTTGATTTTGAGCCCGAATCAGTTTTGACTAAGGTTTCACAAAGAATCTGAATGGTTGCTTTGATGAAATCCTCACATGGGTTCAAATAAGAGTTTGAAATTATTTTCGCTTTTGGTTTTGGGTTCACTTTGGGACCTGTCTTGAAATCCCACTTGGGCATTTTCTCATTGCTGGGAACCCTTCAGCTGGATGAAGACATAATGAAACACCTCAAGCTCCTATTGGAGGTGACACCACAATTTTGCCTGGCCGTTGAGCAGTACTTGAGGCATTGCAGTTGACTAGTGCCTTGAGACAAAAGTTTTGGTACAGTCTGAGCCATTCTAACTGGTTCTGGGGGATGCTTTATTACCTGTTAGCTCTAATCATAAAAGAAGGAAAATAGGACAGGAGGATCCCTACATCTTTGCTCTCCTTCTTGACTGAACCTTAGTTGGGTTTAAGGAAGGGCATTGCCAGACATCTCCGTGCAGCAGGTTATACAGCAGAGTCAATGACAAAATTAGGCGTGGAAACTAACACACTCAGTACCAAGCCCTATCCAGTAGGATTTCTTCTCCTATCAGAAAGTTTGTCATGAGGCTATTTCTCTGCCTTGCTGCCTGATGCAAGTTGGTTAAGGGGAAAAAACCTTTTTCTCCATGGTTGAGCCCCACGTCATCATGTTATCCAGCTGTTCCACGGCTGAGTGTCTTAACTGTGTGACATCTCTCCCTCTACTTCTGTTCAGAGCCTTCTCGCATTCTTCCACTTTTCATTTCCAACTTCTACAGAATTGTTTACTGTACTACCAATGCCAAATAGGATTAAACCTGATAAAGACAAGCAGATGTATTACATCTGGCAGAAAGCAAAAGATCAGCGTTTGGCACAAGGGTTTATTGTTTGTGACAAGGCTTTGGAATGTAATTAATTTTGCAAAGCCATGCCAGCAGATGCCACTCAAACTCACCAGATGTGCCAGGGAGGGAGATGCCAACTCTTTTTTTTTCCAAGAGGACATCTTGATGCCTGCTGACTCTCATTTGTGAAGCTCTATGGGTGTCAAATAAAATAATGTCTCTGGGGATGGCAGGAAAGAATGTACTATTCTTTGCAGAGCTACTGCATATGCAGTGACAAAAAGGGGTTTTTCTCTTAGTGTAAGCTGATTTTTCAGAGTGTACTTTTTTTTTTTTTTTTTTTTTTTTTTTTTTTTTTTCAGTCTTTGTCTACTGTCAAATTCTGTGCAAAACTAGCTCTGGTCTGAAGTCACAAGCAGACACACGCACACATAGCCTAAGGAACACATGCAACCACAGAAATGATTGCTCATGCAGAATGGGAAATGTGAGATAAAATGCAATTTCCTCACAATATGCCTTTATGTTCAATTTTTGCTCACTGGGAAAACTTCTCCAGATGCACATCTTGCTTCTGGCAAGGGGGAAAGTGTGATTTCTTTTTTTTTTTTCCCTTTTCCAGTAAACTTCACTACAGCACGGAAGGAATAATGCAGGGAACAATCTGTAATAACAGGCAGATGTTAGTGTTTCATTTTACTGGGATTTAAAGATTTTGTAAAGCTGACAGGAGAGGTGACAGGCTTTTAACAGGGCAGGTAGTTTATTCCTGCCAAGTGATGGCTACCGTTAATCCAAAGTCCATCTTTCGCATTGGCTTGGTGGGTGAAATAACAGCATTTGTTGGAACAAAACACAGGCACCAACATAGCTAAGGGTGTCTGAGCACCTCAGTCCTTCCTAACATGAAGGCATGACTTCCAACTGCACTTCAGCACATTACCATAATATTTATAGCACATCTGGAGCACCTGCCCATGGGTGCAGCTGGGGAGGTAGTTGGGGTGGCAGAGCAGCCCCCTGATGTCCACCAGTGTTATCACTAGCTTCACTCTTGAGCTTCTACAGGCAGCACTACTACTACTACTACGATCTATAGCCCTCTTCCCCTCCTTCAGCTTTCCCCAGCCGAGCAAGAACAAAGTTATCCTTTCACTGTGGTAGGAGTGAAAATAAATATAAAACACAGGACATCATCAGGGCAGCTAACACTGGAGTGTGAGAAGACAGAAATCAGTCACAGGGCTGGAGAAGAATCCAGACTGTAATGATGATGTGTCCAGGGCTGAGACGGTCCCTCTGTACCCGTAAGAACTTCCCTCTCAGCTCTGTGCATTAGGGCTCTGTCCCAAATGAGTCTTGCATTAGCTGGAAATGCCTTCACCTCATTCTCCACTCCTAGGCTCCAATTCTACCAGTTATTTTTAGGAAACTGATTAGGTAGAGGCAGGTTCCTGGTGAGGCCACGTTAATACTAAATAGGGAATTATTTGTGCTGCAGAGAATACATTGGCCAGAATTCAGAAGACACAAGAAGCAGGAAGCCAAATTATCCTTCATCACTGAATGTATGTAAAATGAGATAAGAATTTCTGTATCTTCCAAAAACTACATGGGAGGTCATACCTTCAACACCTTTCGGCTTGCACATGATGCAATTTTGGAGGTTTTCTTTCCTGGAGTGTTTTTTCATTCAACAGAACTGATTGCACCAGTGTGAGCCTGCTCCCAGGCTCCCATCAGCCCTGAAGAGGCTCCCCAGCCCTTGCAAACTCCCTTCAGCCAAAACCTGGCAGATCTGCATTTGACAAGATGGGTTTCCCCCAGACTAATTTTCAGAGAGGCTTTATCAGTTTTAATTAAAACACTGCCATCTCTCTTGGTGCATGCTGCTCAGAGTACGCGTAGGCAGAGAAATATAATTCACCCTTTGCAACATGGAAGTGTGAAATCAAATCTGATGTGTTGTGATGGTGGTGCTAATAAATTATGTCTTTAGGGTCTATTTCCTTTATCTGGTCATTGCTTATTCAGGATCTCTTCTCCAGAAATATTGACATGATCTGATCTTGTTGAAGCAAAGAGTCCCATTGAAATTAGTGGCTCCATTATGCCTTCTAAAAAAGGAAAGAAACATCATAATTAAACATGCAAACAAGATCTCCCCCTGCCACTTTCAAATGGTATAAATCTTCCTTATGCTACTATCAACACTTACATTTCAGATGAAGGGTGGACCAACAGAAGAAAATCAAGAGAAGAGCAATAGGAATGATGTGAGGTACTAGAAATCATGACCTATCAGAAACTACTACTGGATATGAGGATGTCATTTTAGACAGGAAATGAAAAAAAAAAATGTGGAAACCTTAAAATATGAAAAATATCTGTTGGAGAGAAGTCAAGAATAAGTCATTTTCCTTGTCTACTGAGTATAGAAAAGTCAGTCTGGTCTTAAATGGTAGCAAAGGGGATTTAGCTTGGAGATAAGGAAAATGTTTCCAGCTGTTCGGGCAATGAACACTGGGGAGACCGTGGGTTTCCATCACAGAAGGTTGTTACAAACTAGGTAAATGAATATCTGCCGTGAATGGTTTTGAAATAGTTGAATCTAATTTCAGGTAGAGGAATGACTAAATAACCTCCTGAGGTTCCTTCCAGGCCAAGGCTTTCCCCCGTTCCTACCTTTCTTCCCAAACAGAAGAAGGTGCTAGGAGTAAAGACTACTCATGTGAATGTAGTTTGTGTCATGGAAATATTTATTTATTGCATAAAGTCATAATCATTAGGCCAGACCAAAACTCATTTTAGCCCAGTGTCTTGCCTCCAAAAGTGATCAGTAACAGATGTTTGGGGAGAGAGTATAAGGAACAGAGCAAGTGCTGAATGGTTTGAGTGGAGTATCTGGGAAGATACCTTCCCAGCAGGCTGCTTCTCAGGGCTTTCTGGAGGCAGGGGAAGCTCTTGGATTTTGAAACTAGGTCTTGGCATCACATGCCACACATCATCTGACATGTGTCCAAAATATCATGATAAATAAAATCAATATAACAGAATCAATAAAGCTTCCTTTTTTTTTTTTTCTTGTTGTCATAGAATCACAGAATGGTTGAGGTTGGAAGGGACCTCTACAGACCATCCAGTCCAACCCCTGCTCCAGCAGGGACATCCAGAGCAGGGGCACAGGGTGGCATCCAGGCGGGTTTGAAGATCTCCAGAGAAGGAGCCTCCACAGCCTCTCTGGGCAGCCTGTGCCAGGGCTCTGGCACCCTCACAGCAAAGAAGTTCTTCCTCACATGGAGGTGGAATTTCCTGTGTTTCAACTTATACCCATTAACCTCATCCTGTCACTGGCCACCATGGAGAAGAGCCTGGCCCCATCCTCCCTGCAATCCCCACTCAGGCACTTGATCATGTTGATCAAATTTCCTCTCAGCCTTCTCTTCTCCAGGCTAAACAGGCCCATTTAAAGCTATAGGCCTGTTGTTTAAAGCTAGGCCTTTCTTTCCTAGGAAACCAAGAAATAAGACTTTAAAAATATTCCCACACCTGTTACTCTTTAGGACCCAGCTATGATCAGTGAGTTGACAAAAGAGGGATGAACATGCTAGCTGGGAAAATGGCACACTAGCATTTTGAAGAATGTTTAGAAATACAAAATTCTAATTTGCCAACTTTATTTCTTTCATGCTATTCTGAATTTTGATTAAGTGTTCTGGGAATCATAGCTCAGACCTTTCAATCTATAAATTTAAGACCTTTATTGCTGAATGCTGTGCTTGCCATGAGCTCCATCTCTTCAACTCAAAAAGTCTTTTCTATAACAAAATAAGCTATTACTATGAGGGAAATGTGGGAGAAGACACAAGGGGCTCGATTCAGTTGCCCACACATAAGCATCCAATGCCATTTTATATTCTGTATATGTCCTGGCTGGTTTCCAGCTGCCACACCAGGAGAGTCTTATAGTTTCTGCATCTGATCTGGGAGCTCTACAAAAATGTTTTGAACACTCTAGGATGTCTTAGATGGCATATAAATCTAATCTGTGGGCAGCTGAATCAAGCCCAGAGTAAATATCTTTTCCACTCTTGTGAGTAACAGTTTTATTCTCTCCTAGTGTCAGGGGGATGATGTCTGTTATCTCAAGAAAGTTCAGACCACAGTTGTTTCTATTCAAACTAGAAGCACTAATTTGTTATAACACCCCCCCCCCCCACTATACTTCATATACACAAGACCTGAACTGACTCAGAGACAGTGAACCCAGTGTCTCTGGGTTGCTGGATTTGGAAACTTAGACTAGTGATTTTGTTGATGCTTCTCAGTGATGCTATGTTGCTGTCCCGTGGACACTGGTGATTATCTTTATTTCCACACAGAATCTCAGCACACCACAAAAACGAATCCCAAATGACAATTGCAAAACATCTTGTTACTACATTTGTGTTAGGTACAGCACTGATACAGCAACAGCTTTTAGTAGCAATAGCCAAGATTAAAATAATAATATAATAACAATAATAGTGTAGATGCTCATCTTATGTTAAACTGTTTGTAGTTCAGTGACTTAACAGCATTGGTGACTGAATTCACAGTTGTGCTGAGCTCTGATGGAGGCAAAAGGCATGCAGAGGTGTTGTGAACCTAGGTCACAAAACACATTTGTGGGAAAACAGGGGTTTGAAGGAAAATATCCTCCTTCTTAGTCCCTTTAGGGCTTGGGTCACACTACCTCTCTGCAGGTAACAGTTTTTCCATTAAAGAGCCATTGAAAGTATTGAGAAGATTCATTTTCACGTGCTGTATTTCTCCGTTATAAGAATAGAAAGGAGAAAACAAAACAAAACAAAACAACCCTCACCTTCCAGCTAATCTTTACAATGCCATTTTAGCATTTTATAGCGTATAAACAACACCTTGATGTTATTGCTCTGCCAGAAGGCTGATTACGACAGAAGGCAATAATAGGCCACACATGTGCCAAAGTCCAACCGCTACTTCAGGCTTGTTTTTTATAAAAGGACACATTTTCACATTCTTTATTGACTCCCCCTATACCCCTCCCTCCATGTGCTGTTAAAGAAATGCCAGCATAAAACTGGCTAAAAATAAAGCCAGTTGGGGGCATATTTTGTGTGTTATTGTAGGATAAATAAAGCTGTCTAAAGAAAGTATGCTATTAACCATGAATCATGGGGAAAGCATGGCTCTTACTTGACTAGTGTTGGAAGGTATAAAACATTCTTTAAAAACAACAACTCTAACCCTGTTTTAGGAACTATATATATAGCATTTTATTTTCAGGTACTTCCGAAAAATAATAAATGCAGTATAAAAGAAAATTGATGGTGGAACCTGGGTCTAGAGTTTAGGGAAAAATCCCAAGTTTTTATAGACTGTTTTCTGAGTCCCCATCTGTCTCCTGTTGTCACTCCTGTCCTTTGCTTGCTTTCTTCTCATTAATAATATGGCCCCACTCCTGGAACATGAGACATTACATGAGTTGGCAACTAGCAAGAACCTGCACATGTAATTGTGGAAAAGGGGTAAAAGAGAAATGTAGGTACCAATATATGAATATTAAGGACCGTTCTGCCTTTGTCATCTTGGTACTAATTTTCTCAATTGTTATTAAATCAGAAGAACCCCCTGGTTATCTTTATAGCACTAGGTACCAATCAGTTTACACTTGCCGTAACTTTGAGATAGCTCTCTGAAGATGGCATCAGACTGAACTTTTTCACTAATACTGCCTAAATGCAGCATTCTTGCTTTCCAAGACTGCCCGATTTGGGAACTGCCTAGCTGCTTGCATGGTGAGCTACTAAGCCATGAGAACATGAGCTGGTTAGCAGTGCCACCAGGTGCATAATTCAGGGACATGTGAGTTGGGATTCAACACCAGATTTAGAAACCTAAATGCAACTGATTACAGTTGCTGTCTCTAAAATGACATGACTATACATGCAGAGTTGATGGAGATGGAGCCAGTAAAGTCAGCAGAGCCTAGAGAATAGGTTGACACCATGTTTAGGCAACTGAATGTCATCTCCAGAGGCCAATAAATATCCAGTAGTCTGCAAAGATCTCCAGGGATCATCTCAGTTGCTCATATACAGAAGCAGCTTGTGCTATTTGGGGTGCTTTGGGATGTTCTGTGTAACCTCCAGATGGTGCTCAATCAGGTCATGGGTATATGTACATCATTTGGAAAATCTGCCAACCTCTTGCAGGTAGCTTGGATACTAAAAAGCTTTTCAAATGGTACTAGAAACCTATTTTAATCAGCTAAGTAGGGCCACATGTAGGTCCATTACGAGCATATAGCTACATTGGGTTTCTGACTCTAGACCTGAGTCCTACTTATTAGGTATGGCACTAGCTGAGGGTGGCAAAATGGTACAAATCCACATAATACTGTTAAATGAATTCTGTTATAGTTAACAAATGCTTGTAATGATTAGCAAATACTTATTTTTTACTAAAAATGAATAAAAATAATAATTAATACATTCTGTTGAATCTGGCTAACTCTGCATGGAACCAGAACCTGAAATTGGTATGCTGATAAAAACAAACAAAAAAAATTTGGACAACACATTCCAACCATAGGCCATGATGGCAAGATTTCAAGGATAAACAAAAAACTGCCTTCCCCCATGGTTTATCTGTACCATTTCCAACAAAGGCCTCAGTATTTCTCCTTAAATGTTTTTGCTTCTTCAGACTAAGCCCACGTCTGCAATATAAGCGATTACTACAGAAAAGGTTTCTTTGAAACAGTATCTAATTCTTACAACATTTTGGGAATCTTCAGAACAGAAGCTCCAAAGAACTGAGCCAAGCAGAAGCTTGTTTAAACTGATTCTAAGAATAATTATAACTGTTCTCTTTAGAAATTAGATTTTAAACCACGATTTTGTTATTTTATAAAAATACAGAGAAATAAATACTCTGTCCAAATAAAGTGCTTTATTCAAACTTTTCCCTGATGCTTCACCATGATTTTTTTACCTCCTTTGATTTGGGCACTTAAGATATTTGCCTTTTTTTTTTTTTTTTTTCTGTAAGCATTATTGCTGTTGTACTGTGTTGCTTTAATTTTCTTGACAGACATCCTAGAATACATGCCCATAATCAGAGGGCTGAAGAAGTCACGAAAATTCTGTGCTTTTAAAGTACTCATAATCATAGAATCACAGAATGGTTAAGGTTGGAAGGGACCTCTAGAGGTCATCTAGTCCAGCCCCCTGCACACACAGGGTCACCTAGAGCACGTGGCACAGGACTGCGTCCAAGCGGGTTTGGAAGATCTCCAGAGAAGGAGACTCCACAACCTCTCTGGGCAGCCTGTTCCAGCGCTCTGGCACCCTCACTGTTAAAAAATTTTTCCTTAAGTTCATGTGGAACTTCTGGTACTTCAGTTTGTGGCCATTATCTCTAGTTCTGTCGGTGGCCACCACTGAAAAGAGGCCAGCCCCATCCTCCTCACTGCCTCCCTTGAGGTACTTCTAGACACTGCTCAGGTCCCCTCTCAGCCTTCTCTTCTCCAGCTGAACAGGCCCAGCTCTCTCAGCCTCTCCTCATAGGGCAGATGTTCCAGGCACCCGATCATCCTTGTACCCCTGCGCTGGACACTCTCCAGCAGCTCCACATCCCCCTGAAATTACACTAATAATTACACTTAAGCACAGTAATCATAGTCTTAAAAAAAAAATCTAGATATTACATGCACTATAGTATCTGAAGTATCTAAATAAACATTGACTATATTTTCATTAGTCTTCACTGAGTTTATTGAGTCTTAAAGTTTCTGATAACAGAAAAGGTTGCTATACTGTTTTGGGAATTAATCCTCCAACCCATCTTGAGCAACCTCAATTCTTTTTTGTTTGTTTATTTTTGTAAAGCTCAACTCTTTCCTGAAAATTCTGAACTTTTCAGATTCTTATTTCTGCATGCTAATGACCACATAAAACAAGTACAAAGGAAAGAGTAAAAATCTCCATGTGTACTGGTGGTGCAATATTTCTCTTGTTGTTAACTTGTATCCCTTCACTGAAGCTGACACTAAATGTCACTAAATGACACTAAATTTTTGCTTTACAGTTGTTTCAGAAACCCACCTTCAAGATGATTTTAACAAAATGGAAGAAGAAAATAGTCTTGTTCTGTCAACTATGGAATCTGTAACAGTTTCCAAACTGACCAACAATGAAACAAAAAATTATGTTTTAAATCTGGTGATTTTTCAAAACTCACTGTTGTCAATAATTTCATATACAGAGGGGTGTCGAAACAGACTCTTTTATAACAGCAGTGATGTTTAGTGACAACAGGGTCAATCCAGGCCAGCTGTTTTCATAGCTAAAATACTATGGATGTTGGCTCTCCCTGGGTAAGGTACTCCTTATCTAAAACTGATCATGTTGGAAATGCAAGTCTGAATGAGTTACTCCAGCCTCTATTTGAAGGCAACAGAGGGAAATTGGCACACCCAAAGGTGACTCATGCTTCCTCCTATAAGATGAAGTGAAGGGCTCTCTAAACATGCCTTGCCTTCTTCCACTGAGTGTAAATGGACCTGAGGGATCTACTCACTGACTTAAAACACTTGTAACAGCCTAAGTAAAAGCTGACAAATCCTGCCTATTATATCTGAGTCAAGAAAGTGATGATCAGTTAAGATTGTCTCCAATTCACCCTGCCAAAATCTTGCTGTCTGTGCAGTTAATAGACAGACTTACTGCCTCTGTTGACACCTGTAGTAGGATTTTACTGCCCTTGCTTCTTGGAGTTATTTTTCTAAGCCTGTGTGGTTTCTGTAAAATCTTTATAAAGAATCTAATTTTGCTGAAGTTCTCAGTTTTCCCTTCTGGCAAGTGAAAGGAAAATGTTTTGCTTCCATTCATTTTAATACATTTATATATATACTATATTTTTGTATTGAATTTAAAATGGCTCAGGAGGTTTACAAGATTTATTTATAATTTGTCTCAACACATGAAATAACTCTTCCTGAAGAGTTGGGTACCATAGATAGATGATATCTCTTCTCTTTTCCATGGCAGCAGCTACTGCAACACCTAGCTGCAGTGCATTATTGGAGCTTCATCGCAGTAACACATCATGGGAATTAGAGTCCAGCTTAGCTGCCAAGTCTGCTGTGAAGGAAAAGGTTAAAAAAAAAATTACACTCAGCATGAGGCACTGTGTTAAAACATCATGTAGATCGATTCATATCTCACATGGGATTGGTTTGGTATCTCTGCAACTTTTAGGCACTTTTTCCTGAAGGAAAGTTATCATCTTGAGTTTCTGTCATGATGGAGAATTAAAAGAGTTGCAATCTTAAAATTTCTCATGAAGTAGACACCAACTATGTACGAGCTGTGTTAGTAAGAATTCAACACACAGAATTTGAAAAGAATTATGTTGAAAAGATCATTGGTTCTGAACATTCAAGACTGTGTGTGGGTTTTCAGCTATTAAACAAAATGAATACTCATGAGAAACTGAGAAGAAACTGTGAAACAGGTGAACAAGGAAAATTTTAATCGGAAAGCAGAGTAAAAAAAACAGTGATATACATATTTAGGGTTCAATCTAAAAATCTGTTAGTTTTAGAAATCCCAAGGTTATGAAATCTACGACCAGATTCATTCAGGCAATAAAAGTAATCAATATTACACAAGATTCAAATCTAACCCTCATGAGTTATTTCTTGTATTTCTTTAAATATCCCTGTTTAGTTTTCCACATGAAGTCAGCTCATCACAGGATGCATACGAGTTATTTTGGCCAATGAACAGCCAACTCTATTGAAGACAATCTGGCATTTAGCAGAAGCATTAGTTTTCCTCCCGGAGGGACTGAAAATGTTTTTTAGTAATGCAAAAAGAAATCTACCTAAAAATACATCTGAGAATAACCTTAGTTTTCTGCTGTTACTATGTAGTAACCTCAGGCAGCATGTTTGTATCTGGACAGATGGCAGACATCTTTCTTTTCTTTCCATATCCCAACAAGCTTTCTAACTCAGATAGAAATATGGGATAAAATTCTCATTCAGAATAGATACTTATTTATTTTATTGATAGCCAGTAAAGTGGCAGTTGCTTTGGTGATAAAATTAAAAAAGGAAAAGTTATGCGGCATGGGTCCCCAAGAACAGAATATTCTGGGGCTACCAGATTACATGGAAGAAGATAAAGGCAGCAGAAAATATTTGCAAAGAAATGAAAGAAGTCTCAGAATTGGTAGCAAAGAAAGAGTGGGAAAGAATATGACAAATACATGGTCTGAACACGTAACTAAGGGAAATTTTGTGTATGCGTGTATGTGTGATCATCTCCAGTACACTAGTTCAACAGAAAGTGCAACTAGTGGGAAAACAAGCAAACAAAACACCACTCTTTAGAAATAAGGATTTAAACTCGGTTAAAACCATAGTCTAAATAGGCTCTCATTCTCATTTTACTGCAATGGCTCTTTTCACCACTATATTGCTATGAGCAGACAATTTAGAATGTCCCCACTTAGGACAATTAAACACTAAATTGCTTGTAGGGTTAGACTAGCCATTAAAAATAGTGGCTGCTTGATAGTGGATTGGCCCAGGTTTGTTCCAGGGAAAGCACCACATGACTGTTACTGGACTAACCAAGCACACCAATTAATTATTTCAAAGTATCGTCATTTTGCATACAGTTGAACATTTTCTAGGAGTTTTATTGCCACTTAGACTGTTACAGGTGGCTATAAGTCTAATGGCTCAAGACATCACAAGTAATATAGCCAGTTCTGCAATACTCTGGTGTCTGCTTGGTGCCTGCCACCACCCCTCACCCTTAATTCTGAAATCATTAGTTGTTATTTACAAATGCTTTTCAAATATCATATAGTTCCAGACATCAACCGAAACCACCCTGGGGCTAAAAACCTTAGTTGATTCCAGTGGCTGATTCATTTCTTTGGGGGATTCAAACTAGTGAGCAAATAAAACCAGCAAAGTATAATTTCACCTAATTTATCACACAGCCATAACTTTTATATTCAGCCAATTCTTCCATGACAGAGATTCACTTTGTGTAGATGCTTACACTGTGTATGTCTGCTATTTATGTGGTTGTCCTGTGTTTCCAACGTAGCCAAGGAAGATCAAGAGACTTGACATATCCAAGGGGTTCATTTTAAGATTGGATGTGGCTACAGAAGAATATTGTCTACCAAAAAGGATTATAGAGATGACTAATCAAGATCTTTCTCAGATCCACTCAATGAAAGGACAAGCAGCAGCAGAATCCATTTGAAACAAGGGAAGTTTCATTTGGATGCAGGAAAAAAAAATTGCTCCCCAACAACACAATCTGAGCAATGGTACAGGAGCCCAGGTTGGTTATGGTACCTCCACAGTCTTAAGAGTTCTAGGAGCTCACAAAAAGCTTGAGAAACCAGATCTTATATTGAAGCCTGGTTTTAGGAGAGATTGAATTAGATGATCTGCACAGACCCCTTCCAACCCAAGTTTCTCTATGATTACTGTCCTGATATGGTGGCTTCATCCCACTGAATGGTGACAAGCTATGGTGAGAAGGTGTTCCAGTGAGTAGGTTCAGCCATCTAACTTTCAATAGACAAATTTCAACTTTTATGGCTATAACAGCAGCCGATCAGTTATAAAGTCTGAAAAGAAAAGCTTTCCTCTTGTCATCTGAAAGTATGATCTCTGAAGCTTCTTACATATTATGAAAATTAAGGCAATCAAGTTTAACTTAATTTTTATTTCTCCATATTTATGCAATCACAAATAATCAAAACATAAATAATGAAGAAGAAATTCAGATCAGAATCTTATCAGAGTCTTATTTCCTATAGTAGGTATAGGCTGAGTAGCACAAACTAACATTTTCAGAGCAACTCAAAAGCCTCAGGAACTAAATTCCCAGGGAAAGGATATTTTAATTTTCAGCCAGGAAAAATGATATCCTTGACTATTCACCCAAAATCGGTAGAGCATTGCTACATCAGTTTTCATTCTTCATCCTTCAGCTCTCATTCATTTTGCCAAACAGCTACTCTCCACGCAACTTCTTTTACCTTGCCTTTAGGGGACATTTATATCAGCATCACGGATTGCTTCTGAAAAACAGAGTTAATTCCTGGATTGCCCCTCCTTAAAAACCTTCATAAGCTGAAAAATCGATGCTCATAGGAAAAAATGATTTTTCATTCACAGCTAATTGGTTTCGATACAAAACAAGGGGAGCTTTATTACAGAAAAAGATGCTAAAACATCAAGTTGAGGTTAAAAAAAATGCGCACACAAAATCCTAAGAAAAATCTTAACAGTAGGAATGAAAATCTCACACATCACAATATCTTTGTCAAAGAAAAGGCAATGAGGAGGATTACAGGCCTGGAACAGTTTTTATATGGGAGACTAAATAGACTAGGACTTTTCTTGTTGGGAAGGAGATAATTGAGGGGTTTAAAAAGATCATGAACAGTATTGACTGTTGGATACTGAAGCTGAATACAGAATGAGCTTCTACTGTTTGTCACAGTATGAGAACTTGATATGTATCAGCTGGTAAGTTCAAAGACACAAAATAAGAGGATTTTTCATATCAAGGGGATGAAAATATATTTTGGTTCAGAATGTGCCAGAATGATGTGGTGATCAAAAATGAGCCCCAAACCAGATTACAAAGTTAATTATTCCCCTAAGGAAATTTTAAACAAACAAACAAACAAACAAACAAAAAACTAGTGATTGTGGCTGGAGACAGGTTTCAGGCTAGACAGACCTTTAAAGCGGTTAGACTAGAAACTTGTTCTTTTCACTGTTTGTACATTTTCTATCACAGAACCACTTTTGTAAAATAATTTCTTAAGGCTACTAACATTATACTACTGAACACTTTACTCTTGTCAAGAGAAAAACAACCATTTTCAACATTTCTTTGGTCATTTGCTTTACTAATTTGACCCTCAACTTCAGCGAATTCCTAATGGCATGAAGAATTTCTGAGTAAAAATGGTACACAGGTTAAAAAACTCAGCTATTTAATTTTTTCCTTTTTCCCAGAGGGTAGCAGAGATCTATGCATAAAGGCTGCACGCTTCTGATTTGCCAGCAGTAGACTCTGTGTAAGGAGTTACCAATTTAGAACTGTAGGCCCTCAGATGACAAGAAATTGTGGCATGATGTTCTCAAAGTGGGTGACAGCAATATTTTAACCACTTGAGATGGACATAAGTCTATAGGAAATAATAGGTTATTGACAATAATATATGAGAAATTCTCTATAGTTGAAGAAGATATTGGAGGTTTTTCTAGGAACAGGTTCTGAGTGGCTCTTAATTTTCACTCAAGCTAAATTCACTTTTAGAGAATGATTTTTATTATAACCTGATTCAAAACCCATTATAATCAGCAAATATCCTTAACTTCTACAAGCTTTGGATCAAGTCCAGACTAAAAAGCTTCTTAATTTAGATCTCTGATTTTAATGAGAAATTATTTTATAGCCGTTTATATATGCAAATTAAAACACTGAGTATTATGGTTGCTGAGTATTTTGGTGACTATTTACTCCAGGTAGCTCTCAATTTTTTTTTTTTAATAATTTCTGCTATTGCCCTCTAGAATTACTCAGATAAATCTTTCATCTAATTACTAGACTACATATGCAAATGCTGTCAGATTTAATTAGTATTTTTCCCCCTCGAAATGATGAACAAAACTCAAGAAGTTTTAAATGGATTATGTTCTACAGATATTACATTAGTAATCCAGTGCTTTTCCAACCAAAGCTAACTGCACCTCCTCAGAGGCTTAATAAATATGGGCTTGGCCTGTAATGAGTCTATCATTGCAGACAGTTAAAAAGGCCACATCTATAATGAACAATGGCAAATCCTGAAGCTTATATGAGCATTTATCTAAATTGATAGTCATCATGATACAGTACAGAAATGTACTGAAATACGGACTCAGTCAGTAAAATTACTATCCTTGATAGGATAGATCAGGAATAGAGGTGGCATCAATAGATTATGTAGATCTCTATTGTGTGCATGCATATGTATGTGCACATATGGATGTTGGGTAAGTATATATAAATATTTCAGGTAACAATTAACTAGTAAGCTTTTCTCAGGTATTTTCCATTACTGGGAGCTGAGGCAAAGGTCAATCCTCACCATAGATTTTAAATGAGAAGGACAAGGGGCATTGTATAAAGAGTCTGCTGTCCATACTCAATATCTAAACTGCCTATATTTTAAATTCAGTAAGACTACTACTACCCTATTGTTATCCTTTCAGATAGATTTGTTTTAAAGTCATACATAGGCATAAGGTCTACTAACATTTTGCTGAGACAAGACCATTGAGAACCACTGAATACTTTCTTACATGGTTTGCCATAATCTGAGCTATGATTTTGTTCCATATCTTAGACAATTTAGACTTTCACTGAAACTGCCACTAGGTTTGCAACTAGTTCTGAAATTTGGTCCAAAGATTCAAGTCGATGACTTAAGAGGCTAGAGGAAAAGTACCAAAAGGAAGATCTCCTGACTTTTGAGACTCTTCATGTAAAAAAATCAAAGATTGAATAATAAACAAACAAAGATTCTTTTGGGAAGCCAGGAAGCACCAAAATAAATAAATAAATAAATAAAAAATAATAGTGGTGTTTAACAAACACAAAACACTTCAGCAATGTAAGACCAGGTCAACAAATGAAAGACTCTGTCATGGCTTACGTTATCTGCTCTATGTTGCTGAGAAAGAGCTAGAGTGATTTGAACTGCAGTTTAAGCAATTCTCTTAAGATTCAGGAGGTTTAATTCACTATACGATTAAGTATCATTTAGTTAATCTTTCGCTTGATCATTCCTTTCTCTTCTATCTGTTGGAGAGTGAAATACCAAACCTGTCTCAGCAAAGACACTCGAGACTCACTCATATTTGTTTCAATAACTAATAAAGCTCAAGGAATTCAGACACAGAGACTCCAAAGAAGAACTGGAAAGATAGCTACATCTTAAGAGCCTCAGTAGGATGGTAGATAATAATCAGCTCCTCAGTGCATCCCTCATATTTGATGAGGGGTGCAGTGATGAAAATGATCTTATCAGATCCATGTGATGCTTAAAAAAAAGCCTTCCTTCCAGAGCTTCTAAACAGCTTTTGTTAGTTTACAAAGTTACCTCTGTGGTAGAGGCAGGATGGTCAGGCACTGAAAATAAACTACAGAGTTTAGACAAAACTAAGTGCATCTAGAAGTGATTTATTCTGAAAACTCAAATGTGGAGACAGGTTGCTTTTCTGTCAAAAGAATGTAATAGTTTGCATAAGAAAGGTATATAGGGTAGACTAGAAATTGAATCCATTTTTCAAATGTGATGCTTTGTGCAATGTATCAAGGATCATTTTAGAATCCACTTGATTTGATTTAATTTGATTTGATTATAGCAAGATGAATCACACCTTAATATTTTTCTTCACTAAAGGGATCTAAGGGTGTTTAGATATGCACAGTGTAGTTTATAGTGAAACTAAAGCTAGGTGAAGCAAGTCTTGTCCCTCTGCATTAAGACATGACTTGCTTTCGAACAACTTATTTCCTTCCTAATCGCAAGAACTTTTCTCCTTTAAGCAACACCTAAGGGGCAATTTATTTTTCCTTCAGAATTAAGTATTTCAAATTCTTTCTTTACAACCACTCTATCTCTGAAGGAGCTGCTTACTGAGGCAGCTGTGGCACTGATACAACAGTTACTATTACGTCTGTAAAGAATTTTACCTAGTTTCAGACACTTGTGACAGACTAGATAACTCACTGTGGGTGTTTATTCCAAGTAAGTTGGTTTACGGAAAGCTCTAGCCTACTGGCAGAGTTAGATTCTGCATTTAATCTCAAGGGCTGGCAAAGTCTAACCTCTGACATTTGAAGATGAGCAGTGTTCAGGCTGGGGGAGGCGATAGTTTAAAAGAGCTATTCTAGATATCCTATTTGTCACAGTCAGCTGTGGGAAGTATGAGAAATCAGTTTTCTCTCCCTCATTTGGAGATGTCATGCCCTTGCCCCTGATCCTGGTCACACTGTCAGGTCTTACAACCTACCTTTGTTATTTCATGCATTGTCCATATCACCTGGTTGCTCAATTTTGTATCTCTAGGCCATACACTTGCAATATTGAACTTTGCTTTCCAAAGACCTGTTAGATATACACCAAGAAAAATATTTTTGTAGAGCTGGGTTTCACAGAGGCAAAAGGATACAAAAGTGAAAGCAAAGAATTATCCAGCCGGAATAAGGGTTGACCCCCTCAGGCTATTGCTCACTAACTCTACACTGCAAAGGAACAAAACAATTCCCTTGTTCATCCTGGAAACTGATTTTATATTCTCATAACAAACTACTTTTCCAACAATCCAAACAGTCTCCTACTGGGAAACATTATCACCTGAAACAAATTTTGTTCCATGCCTGTGAGTTAAACCTTCAAAGCTTTTCATAGGTGACCCCATTATGGGGTGAAAAAAGCTGACAGAGCAAGCAGGAAAGTACTTAACTTCCAGATGAACAATACACAAAAGGCATATAAAAGAAGCAGTAACTAAAGACAAAACTAACAAACACAGAACAACTCACTCCAGACAGCCAGGGGTTGTTTTCAGTCATTGTCTACACTAGACAAATCAATTAACTATAACATTCTTCAGCAGTTGGTAAGTGCTCTTGAGTCCAAAGAAATTTGCTACAGACAGCTTTTTCAGCAGCTATCTCCTGAATTTCTGTGCAATAAACTTGAGCCTGGGAGAACTCTCTCCACTACAGAGGTTAGGTAATACTCAGCCCACTGCTTTTACCATTCACAATTTCAGAGCTGGCCCATCTCCCGCCTGTTGTCTTTGCTTGTCTAAAGCCAACAAGATGCAGACATCATATCATATTTTGCACAACCTACTTTAGTCTTTTTTCCTTCTCTCAATAAATTGTTTTTGGTACAGAAGTCAGAAGCAGTCTTCTCATCTCCAAAGGTTGCAGAGATTTGTCAGTTCCTAGAGTATATTATGCCTCAGGCATGCTAAAGAATATTGACAATTTGTCTTTCTTTAATTATCCATAATTGAGAAACAAAGACTCAGAAAGGTAAGGGACGGTAGTTGCATCCACATACTTCTCTAAAATTAGGGACACTACAATGGAAGGAAGTATAACAGCAGAATGAGACCATCTGTCCTTAAATCATCCCTGAAAATCCATGGCTGCTTGAAGTCACATCAGCAGGCAGGTAGCTCATGATGACTGAAATGCACAGTTGAGAAGTTTCCAGTCAACAAGTCCACTTACACTGATGCTTTTTAAGCCTCTGCAGCCACTTTCAAGTCTTACAGAAATAGGTAAGGGATCTTGATTCTGCCAGCAGTGCAATGCAGAAATATAAACATTTCTTTCTGATTTGCTTTGTTTTACAGAGACTAGAGCAATGGCCAGAAGGCAGGAGAATACTATGCTGAAGTTTAAAACATGTATACCTGGATTTTTATAAGTGGGCTGCAGCATGAATAGGGTACAAATTCAAACACTCTTTAAATTCTGTGACAACAAATGTCTATAAAGAAAATGAAAAATGAATATTTTCATTTTAAATCTCATAAGCAAAGATCTGATTTTGTTTTCATATGAAGTGAGCAAGGCATGTTAGTCATTGCCATGTATATTTTCAAATGCCTGGAGACTGAAGTATTTTAGCATAGGCTATTTCTTTAGCATACTGCCTATAAGTGGACCCTTTTGCTGACAGCAACCTCATTAAAATCAGATGTAGCTCCAGGATATTCCCACATATATTGGACTATATCTTTCTAACACATAATCATAGCACATAAAAAAGAAAAAAGAGATTAAGTGCCACTGCTGAGTCCTTGTAGTTGCTCCCTTTCAGTTCCTACAGAGAACATAAGCCTCAGTAATGCAACTACCACTTTTTCCATGAGTGCTAGTAAAAACCGTTCCATCATTTACTTTGTCTGTCCTCAACATCAATTAAAAATCCTCTTTAAAGGCTGGCAGACATTTAAAGTGGTTCCTTTTTATTTAAAGCTCTCCTATAACGTAAAACTCAAGCTTGCCTGGCATCCTGGATGGGCCCGAGCCATCCTGGATGTTAAGAGAACAGATTTGAACAGGAGCAAACATTACTGGTCATTTTTCCCTGCAGTTATTCCTAATTTTATCTTCTCCTAGTAGCCAGTAAGGTCAACAGAAAGCATGTAGCTCACAGGGTTCAGTGTAGCTTGTGCCTCAACCAGCCACAGTAGCTGGTGTTGTAAATTCATTCTCTAATCTAACTTCCCCATATAGACGAACTGTGAAAGCAAAACCTACTAGGAAAGTATATGTACACATGGCCACATTGAACTGAGGCCAGGCTCGCTGCTTAGTTCTTCAGCAAGCAGAACACTTAGAATACACCAAAAACACGTATATGTGTATATATTAGAGTCAGTTCTCCAGTTAACACTGTGGATACACGCGCCTGACAACAAACGACACTAAGTAATCGCACAGTAATTAAATTTAAATCATGCATTTCTTCTGCTGAGTTTTCATTGTAGTGAAGTAGGAAGCAACTGATTTTGATCCAGAGCAGGCTTCTGTGATTTTAAAACAGTATTTTTACACCCCAGAGATGCAATTGTAAGACTGGAATCAGTCAAAAAAAGAAAAGATCACTGTGCCCTTTTTTTTCCAGGAATGCAAGGTGTGGAAAAGGAAATATTTGCAAAAAGACTGCAATTCTCTGTACCTTTCTTCCCTTCTAATGAGGATCACAGAAACTTATAAACCATTACTGCCAGTGAAGTCATTAGAACTGATAGCACATATGAGCAATTTTGTTTCACTGGAACAAAAGCTACCAGAGTCCATGAACCTGTTCCAGAGTTTGAGTCAGTAAAACAGTATTGACTTGCACTCACAGGACTAGACATGTTTTAACATCACTGCAAGGTTATTCAAGAACAGCAGTGGTTCACTCTTTGGAAGCATGCACTCACACTACAAATCCTGACCACTGAAACACCTTCTCCTGTGTGTTACTGCCAGATGCTTGTTATCATACCCTGGCCTGCTTAGAACCTAAGTTCATATTTACTTCCCTGCAGTCACAGAATACCAGTTTCCACAGGCTCGGTATCAGAAGCATCCAGGTTTGTTCATGTAGGTCGCTTCATGACATAGTCTGCAAAAAGCCATGCTGAAGGTGTAAAGGAAGATGGTGGGTCCATGTAGAACACCTCAAACATTGTCCACCAATGAGTACCTCCAGCAGTGCTGGTCAACATGCAGAGGAATTACTCCATAGCACTACTGTGGAGGAAATCTGCATCAAACTTGAAATTGCTGCACATGAATACATACAAAAAGTTCTGGAGCAAGCACAATTTTTCCCCACTGAGACCAGAAAGTAGTAAAATATAAGTTGTCCTGTGTTCTTTGTTATTCTGTAAAATGTTGGCAACAGATAAGAGCAAATGAAGGAAATGAGCAGTTCCAACTGCCGCCAAACTGTAAGCTCACTGTTGGTGTTGATGGGGCTTGTAGGCAGGGAAACAAGCTTAACATCTATATATTTAAAAGCTAACAGGTGCAATTCTGGCTCAGGTGAAGTTACAAGGTGTTTTGCTACTGGCTAGAGAACCAGAATCTCCCCTCACCCCTGCCTTCATAGGGTTCACCAGTGGTCCTTTCTCCATGATTGATTTGAGAAGTCCTTCCAAAGGTGACTCGTAAAGGACCAGACATCCTGGAAACGGTCAGATTTCAGTCCAGCTTTGCTGAGTTACACATGTGAGAATCAAAAAGTGCAAGACAGTGTTACCATTCAGTTCATTCTTTATGTAATATGGTCAGCTAATAAGGTTTTGCCTTCACCCAGCATTAAGTGTAAGAGCTCTGAAACTGTTCTCACACACCCAATTAAAATGAAATTGTCTCCAAAATGAGCTGATGAGCTCAGCTGAGACTACACACCTAGGGAGCCACTTGCCTCTATTGGAACTCTTCAATGTTGCCATAACAGCTGACTTTAGAAACTCCTATACCAATAGAGAATGATTCATGTCGCTTTCAAGAAGGTTAGCAGAGCAGGGAGTGGAAGGAGAAAACCAATGAAGTCATCTTAAGACATTGGGATTTCTCCTTCAAACAGGGTAACTCCCTATAAAAATGCTACATTGATACATTCCTCCAGCCTGAGTATAACCTAGCATGAATAGATATTAATAGAAATATAACTCCACTGGAATTCCATAATTTTAGTCATTTATGTTTTTATTTATTTGCTTTTAATCCTCAGACTTTCTCTTTTCTACCTTTAATTGGGCAGAGTAAATGAGTGCCTACCTAATGACAGACAGAGTTCGGGAAGACCTGGGGCCCCACAATGCTTGTGACATTCAGGGTAGAGCTCCCATTAAGCCCAACAGTGCTTAGGTGCATGAAAGCTAATATCAAAACTACCAGCAATTAATTATTTCACTACCTATATGATCTAAGGAGCTTTCATCTCATAAAACATTAATACCTTAACTGCATATTCTGTTTAGGATGGAAACACATGCAAATTTAGCGATGCCTGTTCTCTTTCGCCTACAGTACTCCTGAGCCAAATACATTTCTCAGACATTTCTCATGTGGTTGAAGGAATTTATATTGACTTCAGAGAACTTTCTCCAGACTTCACCTGACAAAAATGAAAGCAAGTCTTGGCTCAGTGACTGCAATTTCGACACTTCTATCAGCAATTAAATAAGCCTAACATGTGAAAAGATACATATCACTACAATTCATGACCAACACTTAACTTTTAACCTGAAAGATTACCCACAAGGGACAGCCAAAGCCGCAGAACAAATCTTTCACTTGTTAAGAGTTTCCAATTCTTAACATCAAAACAAGCCTCTTTCATCATTATCCAGGTAGTGACAAGTCCTCAGCAGCTCTTGTGAGCTTTCATTTCACCTCAGCAACATAACACGGACATCTCTAGAATGCCCAGTTTTAAGAGTTTCTCAGAGTTCACAAGCCAACTCATCATTCTCCAGTATTGCTCTGTCATATAGTCCAATCTGCCATGCAAAAAGACCCCCCCAAAACCCCAAAACAAACAAACAAAAACCCCAAACTAAGAACAACCCTTGGGAATCTGGGTTCTTCATTTCTTCCAGTTGTCCCCTCATTCTGGCATTACCATCACTCGCCCCATCACTGTCATTTATTGGGTGGATTGTGAGCTGCTTTTTTTAGTTGCTGGAGTAAGAGTCAAAAGAAATTCTGGAAATATTTTCTAGATGATACTTTTCATATTTAAGAACTACAAGACATCCCTTAACAAGATGATGCCTTTTTGTGCAAAGCTGTGTAAGAATTTCTTTGGGTCACTGACAATTGAAAGTCTCCAAAATTCTGGCTGATGTGAATAACTTGCAAGGAGATACAGTACTTTGAAGAAATAAGCAACATGCAGTATGCTTATTTTCCTCATAGCAGCAAAAGCTTATTTTAATCTAAATTGCTAATGACTGACTGCAACATTTATTGTTACCTCTGTCAAGGAGCAGCAAGAGCAGGGCTGCATCACAGTGTAGGAATGGGACAGAAGCCAAGAGTGACCCAGTAGAAGCAGTACTCCTACTGTCAAGGCACAGTTCTAAGGGTTCTCAACACAGCAGACAGAGATGGGGATAGCCCTGAGGTCCACCCCAGGCACAACAAAAGGACAAACCAGGTCCAGGGACAATCCAGGGGGTCTCAACAGGAGGAGTGACTGGAGTTGAGACAGCATACAGCCAAGGTGTTCATCCAGGAGATGAGCAAGCCACATAGGTCCAAGGAGGAAGCAAGAGGTAAGGCAAGCTACAACACCAGCATTCCTACAATGTGACTGGAACAGAGTGATGATCCTGACAAGATGACTCAGCAAAGACTAAATGCCCAGAGCTGAGCTTAAATGAGTTTCCTGGGCAGGGGTGTAGACAGAAGTCTCAGGTGAAGCTGCTCATAGCAATTAAGTCTAATGTGGCTCTTACGACCATGATAACTTGTAACCAAAAAGCAGTCAAAAAAGCTGTTAAGTGAATTTTGCTGATGTTTGAGGACTGTGGTCCTGCCTTGACACAGCTGGTATAAATCAGTAACATCATTGACTTGAGTATTCAAGCAGATGCTCAGATGAGATAAAGATCTATGGTTTCATAGGTGTCAATATAGCCATTCTAATTTAAGCTCTCTGAGTGTGTTGCCCACAGCCTAATGCCTACATTGGTCAATTTATGGTGGGGAGTATGTCCCATAAAAAGTTAGAAACAAAATTAGAAAAAGGGAAAGGAAGTATGAGTACCATACTATCTATGTAAGCCATATCACTGTGTTTTCATTGTTAGTGTCCCAGCATGCCATTCCCATAAATTCCAAGTTTCATTCTTTCTCATGACAAAGTGCTACTTCATAGACTACTGACTTTTCTGAGAGATTAGTGTTGAAAACCTGTTCCAGGAAGAACGATATTGTCTTCCTCAGGATCTGGCTCATAATGCATAAACCTTCACTACATCCTCAGTGTTTTTGAAGAAGTTACCTAATTTTCTTTCCAAGCAAATGTAATCTATCAGTCTCTGAGACCTTGCTAAATTTTTACCTCTTACTTTTAACTCTAGGGTGTTCAGAACAGTTTAACTCAGCAGGGAGGAGAATAATAGAGTGACCATTCCTTAAGGAGCCTAAAGACCTACGACAGTTCATGTCTATAGCAAAGCTGTTTTGCTAAGTGTACCCTATACCACTTCAGTTACATAGCTTGTATATTCATAGTCTGTAGATTTCTCTGTGGATGAGCACACAAGCACTTTTAATTTCTTGAATATAACTTCTAATTTTTCGAGTTGCCAAATGTCGTTTTTCAGGACAGCTAGCCTAATAGATCTCATGGAACCACTTGGTGAACTAATTGGATAAAAGGAATTCTTATTTAAGATATGAATGTGAGTGAGGCCCCCATAGTGGAATTTATGGACCACATGATGAAAAACACAGTAATTGCATTCATGACCAAGCAATGTTTAATATACCACTAAGAATAAAGAAGGACACAAATGGCAAAAGTACTGCAAAATATACTACAGAGAACACTGGCAAATGATGGAGTAGCTGAAGAGACATATCTTTTTCATTTTTATGAACAGGAAGGAGGATAAAAAAAAGAGTTCATGAAACTGCTATCTGACAGCAGAATGTAGTTAAGATAATAAAAGAGATGATAATAATCACAGGAAAAAAAAAGGAGGAAGTACAATCCATTAAATACAGTATACTACGAACTTTTGTACTACATTTTAATCAATCTTATAGTATTATACTCCTTGAAACAGGTTGAGGTAGTGGTGCTACTTATGATGAGCAAATGTAAATGATCCTCATCCTCACCAACAAGAAAATTGTTGGTATGCTATTGAAATTGAAAAAAAAAAAAAAGAAAGAAAGTAAAAGGCTTGGTAGCTCTACCTGTCTATCCATCTCTGCAAGGAAATCCAAATGATCTGTGAAGCCTATCAGGAGCAAAAAGCTCCTGGGTAAGACAAAACTAGAAGTTATTTCCTCAGAAGCACAATATGATGCAACCATAGAAAGAGCAGTGATCATATCTTCACAGTAAAAATAGATGGAAGGATGGAGTTCAATATGCCTGACATGCCTTATGCGGTGTGTATGGGAAGATATAATATGACTTCAGTGGACCCAAGTACAAGGTAGTATATCTAGGGCAACATAATGTGCTACATCACCATGAAATGGAAAAGTGAGCTTGATCGAAATTCTGTAGAACAGTATGAGAGTTCACTGTGGAGCAAAAGCCGATAATGAGCCAACAGTTTTTTGCAGATACAGAATACAAATATGTCATATTAAGATGTACAACAAAGGACACAACCTAGATTTTATAACAATTTAACTAGAGTAGTCTGTCCAGCTATAAATACCAAGCTTTAAGCAAATGTATGCACCAAATAGACAGAATCCGGAGCAAAGGAATGATAATCACCAGATATCCACAAAGCAAAATCTCTGAGCAAAATGAGAGGTTGTTGAGCCTAAAGAAGACTGAGAAATATTACACATTTCAGAAGTATTTAAGAAATTGTTAAAAGGAAAGGATAATCTGGTCTCATGTCCTTCATAGACATGAACTAATGGGATTTAAAAAGTATCAGATTATGTGCAGGAAAACTCTCAATCTATGATGATGGTTGATTACTGGAATAAGTGACTAGAGAATGGGGATGCACTATTATCAGATGACAGCACAGATTCAAGACAGGGTTAGCCAGACATCAGCACTGACACTAGCAGTGCTCATGCAGCCATAGGGCATGGTAATGGATTAGATAACAATTTTGAGCTCTCTACCAGACCTGTATATTTCTTTTTTTACATATGTTTGATTTGAAAGCATGCTGAACTTTTACACATCCTATATATTTTCGATATCTTTTCTTTTTTATATCAAAAGATAAAGTAAGCATTGGCCATAATTGAAGCATGAATGCTCTTAGACTTGATAGCATTAATCTTTTTTAAGAAAAACTCAAGCTAGAGAATTTCTTTGCAATTCACATCCATGATTTAAAAGAAAAAAGGGAGGTAAAAATTGGGAAGACTATAGCAATTTTCAAGTCAAAGGAAAAGGCGGTTGAAGGCAACAGCCACTGGCCAAAGGCTTTGCTTACCACTCATCTAAACTTAACAACATCTTTTAACTTCTTAAGCTGGTTGTGAAGCAAATTGTCCTGGCAGATTTGTTTCAGGTCTGTCTGTCTGCTTTGATCAGAGTCTAGTTTCAAACATGAAAGTTGGGTAACAAAGAAGTTAAAAGAAAAGGAAAGTGTCTCATCTATCTATGAGATTGGCTAAACAATGTATGGTATTTTCTGATAAAATATTCTCTTACTTTTATCAAAAAAAATGTCAACAGAAATTTTTTCTAATTGAAAAATCTGAGAAACTGCCACTTTAATATGAATTTTGGTAAGAGAAGACAAGAGGGTGAGGACAGAGGCATTGCACAGGTATGAGCTTGAACATCCACCATAAGTGAAATAAGGGAACACATTTCCGAGATATGATCAAGTTGGCAGGAGTGCATGCATGGTGAAGGAAATAGAGTCTATATATTAATTATTGCTAGGGAATTGAAGTCTGATGCCCACATCAGGCTGCCTAACTTGAGTACTTTCTCTTATTGTCAACTTTTATGTAGGACATAGTGTTGAAATAAAAATGTAACAGCTCTCTTGCTGAGGCTCACACTGGTAACCATAGCCTATTACAGAAGGCAAGTAGCCATCAGACAAATATCTAAGTCTTTATGGGCAAAGGTTTGAAGACACAAACACTGCATGCCATGGAGGACTTTTTTTTTTTTTTTTTTTTTTTTTTTTTTTCAGCCGCTTCATGCTTTTCCTACAGTAAATGGAACATAAAAGGAAAAAGCAAAATTTTTGTTGGAAAACAGGTTGGAAAGTTAAGAGAGCATTTTCAAGCTGACAGTACCAGAGTCCCTCAGTTTGTATCTAGGCTTCCAACTACAAACTTGAATATTTAGAGTGTTCTGCAAATGATGGAAAGGAACCAGTGAAAAGTAGTCAAAAGGGTATTATTAGCAATGTTATGTAAATACACGTGCATAATGCAGTTATGCTTCTGGCTCAGTAGGTAGATTTTCATTCATACCTTACAACTTCTAGCATATATGTTGGTTATTTTCTCTACTTATTCTCTCTGAAAAATTGTACCACTTATTTAGAAGGAGAGTTTCACAGTTAGGTCCTGAAATCATTAAAAAAACATGAGTCCTTGGAAGTCAGGAGATTTCTTGAAATATCAAAATGTTTGGGTCTTCTTTCATATAGATCTTGGTATTAAAAATCTTTGAGTCATTTGTGTTGTATTCTCAAGGTTCTTTCTACAAATGCAAAACCATCCTTCCTTTCCATTCCCTATTCTTTCCTTCTGTTTTCTCTTCAAACCAGTGGTGACTTATTTTGGATCCCAAGCAAAAATGTTTGGACAGCACACATTTGATTCAACATGATACAAGTAATTAACAGTAACCGTAGACAAAGTCAGAGAAACCATATTTCCAGGTGTGGACAATTCCTCCTTGCAGATTCTTCTGCATGAATATTATTATACAGAAGTATATCTTGGGATATTACTTGCTACCATTGGTTGTGACCTCTGCACACAGGTATCTGAAAGCACATTTCCACTTTAGAAAATGAGAGATCCTGAGATCCTTGACATATAATAATCAAGTCAGTCAAGATTGTTGCTGCTGTTTTCTGTTAACATGTGCAGTAAGAGAAATAAAATGATCTTTGTGTATGATTCCTATGTATAAACTCCTTGTAGCTATTATTGAACTAGCAATCGTTTCTCCAATCTTCTATTAAAATATCAATAGGATTTTTCAGAGCTTAAATTGAGCAGTGATTTTATTTAAGGCTGCACCTAGACACCACTTTTCTTCGAAGAATCTCTTGTTGTTGCTAAAAATGAAAACCATTCAAATGAGTGTGATTGAAACAGGCACAGGGAAAGGGAAAAAATCAATAGAACATTTTCTAGGGTACTATCTCTGCTTTTGAAAAGAGACCATTAATAACATGCTTACAGTAAAAGCAGCTGCTTGTTCAAAGTGCATTCAAGGGCGAGCTGAAAGGATGGCTCTCTCTACAAGGCCTCCCCAGAGAGAGAGTTTGCAAAGATTTCAAAACCCAACCTCTGTCTACTGACAAAAGCCTTTCCTCATCATTTTAAATATTCTTATCTAATCTAGATGGTGAAGCTGGGTCTGAAATGCTTTCTAACATTTTGCTGCTTATGAAAGCCAATGTTGGTCAGTGCATGAGCTGTTGGTCTGAACACTGCATACAGACAGTAGACTGCAGGTCATATTTGCATCTCTGAGGACAGTGGGTGCCAGGCTGATGTGAACTGCCACGGTGGGCATGGTAAGCTGAAGTTGTTTTTGAATCTGATGACTGTCAGAGTAGGCAAAAAATTATGGTATCATGATGCAAACTCAATCCAGGGCTGGGATAGGACTGAACATGAGATCATCACCTACCTTGCTTTGAATGCTGTTTCATGTGCCAAACATATACACTCTAGAATACATATAATGTCAAAAAAAAAAAAAAAGACATTTAGTGTGTATGAAATCTTTTTCATAGAACTTGGTACTACTGGGTGTAATTTTTGTAATTTTTGTAATTTTTGTTTGGGTAGTGGGCGAATGTGATGGATATGCTCCTTCCCCAGCTCATCCTGACTTCTCACAGATAGCCCTGTTCAGGTGTTAACTACCACATTATCTGATCCTGGTAGTTGCCTCCCTGATTTCTTCCCCCACCCAGACATTAACCATCAATAACAGTCCTGATGGCCCTATCCTGATGGGGAGATAAGGCTAACTGGGAGTACATCAGCCAACAGTCATTTCTGAATTGAAAGAATGACTATCAGTCAATCATCTTACCCCATAAATACGGAGACAGCCCGAGAGCCCATTGAGCTCTCCTTGCATTGCAGTGGGCTGCATGCCAGGATCTCCCCTTGAGCAGGGACGCCTCTCAAGGATACTCCTTGAGGTTAAGAGATCCTTCCCACTACAGATTCGTGGTAAGTGACTATAGCGTGTCCTTCTCATTTTGAATTTGTAAACTTTACTTTGTAGCTGTGCTCAAATCCCTTAGACATAAACTGTTGACCAGGTCTGGGACTAGGACTGGATCCAGCCGCACCCAGACTCCTCTCAGAAGGAGTTTGGAAAGGAAGGGGGTCCAATCTGAACCTCGTGACCCAACAGGAGGGTGTCCTTGATAATTCTGTGTGTATCTATCTTGAACCTCTGTGCAGTAACTAATAAGTGACATTGCCATAGAATCTTGTGAAACCATGGTTATTACCAATAAAACCTATTCCTATTTCTTTCCCATGAGTGAAGTGTATTGTGTCACTCACCCCCAACACCACTCGTTCCGTGACAGTGAAAGGGTTTATTCCAAGACCACTGACTGAGAGGAGGGGCACCAGAGAGAATCTCTGAGCTGGGGGAACTTGACTGCTCAGCCCTGAATGATGTGAAGATCTCTGGAAGATCTCTGGGTTTGGAAGCATAGCTAAGGGTTTTCAGGAAAACATCAGGATGAAACATAGGGCATACCTATATCAACAAGCATGTCACAGAGCAGATGGCCAAAGTCTAGCAAAGACCTGAGCTGCTACTTATAATATGATACTCTTTAACTTACTTAGCTTTCTTTTCTGTGGAAACAGCATAGCCAATTGAAGAGCCTATTGCCTTACAATGTGTGAACGTTGTTTTCTGTATTACTTTGTTAATTAAGCAAACTCTGTTCAAGCCTTCAGATTCTTGTCCCAGGATTTGGGTAGGTGGAGAAGCTTCAGCATCTCTGACATCGGTGCCTAACTGCTCAATTAATTTCATTTCCCCTCATTAAAGCCCCTAGGAGCCATTTCTAAACCAGGATCCTGATTTTCCTTGCTCTTGTCCAGAGTTGCTGCAGAGTGACTGATGCCTTTAGAGAACAATTCAGATCTTAGGTCAACTAAGAACAGAACAGATTTTATGTTCTGCGTGTTCTTGTTGTTTGTTTGTTTTGTTTTAATTGGAATGATCTGGAGGGACTATCAAACTAAGGAGTTAACAGTTGTTTCTTTTTGACTTTGAGGACTTGCTCCTGTACTCACTTTGCAGGAAAAAGAAATAGTCCAGGTTAAAAAAAAAATTACAATTAGTGAGAGTAACACACAAACACACAAAAATCATCCTTCAGAAACAGAGGGAGAAAGCTCAGTTCTCTGACTCATCTCACACACAGATGTTGTCAATAGTTGAGTTGGTTCAAGGGAGAAAAAAGTAATGGGAGAAGGAGATGGTTACTGCTGACACTGATTTGTCCCCTGAAGCTTCTGCATTGCAAAGTCAGAGCCTAAAATGATCTTGAAGACTCAACTCATGCACTAAATAGCAAATATTACTCTTAAAAAATCAAAAAAGGAAAATATCAGTGAAATATTCAGTCATTCTTTAAATTCTTTTTTTTTTTTTGTCTGCTGCCCTTCTGACTGTAGGTTTAGTAGATTTTAGCTCATGATAGTAATAATTTTGCTCTCATTCTTGCATTAGCAAGGGATTCATATGGGCACTCAGATACCAGATCTCACCGACTATTAAATCTCTGAGTTTCTATTCTGAAGAGATGCCTCTCATATAATGAGCTGGCTTGATAGATGAGGAGATGGTATTATTGCAACGGGCTGTCCACAGCCCCTTTTCATCATAGTTATAGCTACGGACTAGCAGGAACCCCTCTGGAAATGAATGTTGGAAATCATAATGGCAGTTTGCATGGTGCAATTTTATTTAGGGAAATACTATTCAAGACATAAAATAAGGAGCTCCTGTAAAAGGAAATAAACAACTGGAAACTTTAATATGATGGTTTCAATAAGGATTCTTATTGTTTTCAATAAGAATTTCAATAAGAATCCAGATGACACTTTTATATTCTGGATTTTACCCTCATTTACTTCATTTTTGTCCAAAGATTAATATGAGATGTTCATATCAAAGAGTGAGATTACCACAGTGATTAAAATCTCTTTTGTTATGTGTAAGCAGAAGAAGCAGTTATTAATATTGAGGAATATATTGCATAAGTCTCCTCTCTATTCCTATTTCCCATGAAAGTCACTCTTACTTGAAAAGTAGGCTTTTCTGGAACATGATTCTGCTTTATTTCTAATTTTTATTACTATCTTTAAGAACCATCAATTATGTAAGTTGCTTCGGGTGGCATTTTTATGAAAAGCACTAGTCTTTCATTCAACAAAAGGATAGGAAAAAAATCCATGAGAAAATGCTGATAACATTAATAGACAACTTGTGAGACCTTACAGTTAAGAAGAGCATTAAAGACATCCCCAAGTAGCCACCAAACCCTCACTAGGATTTTAAAATTATATTTATTTGTAGAACGTCTATTCTCCCTATCTTAGTAAGGGAAGGGCTACCACCCCTATTTTGTTATGGGTAATTGAGGCATAGAACTATTTAGTGGTTATTCAAGGACAGAGAGAGAGTCTGTAGCATTAGACTATAATTTATCTTTACCAGCTACTTATTAAATACCCCCACCCTTTCTCTTTTCCAAGTGAACTTATATGCGGAGGAATCCTGAAAAATTTGCCACCTTTTTTAGTGAATGAACAGGATATGAATTTGATCCAAAAAAACCCACTGACGTCTATCAGAGTTTGTTTTCCATTCAAGTCAGGGATTTTTCAGTTCAGCCCTTAAATTACACCCACTAACCACTCAGCTGCCGTTGTAAACGGTAACTGCACATACCAACCATATGGGTAAAATAACCATTTTGTGCATGTAATACAAGCCTTGTCAAATTAGGCTACACTAGAACTGGCAAGATTTCTATTCTAAGGCAAATTTTAATTGTTCAGATTTTGAGTTTGGTCTGAAATGAGCTTTAGATTCTGGAGTATCTTGAGGGGGCCTACCCAGGACTTGAGATCTGAGTGGGTCGAGCTCCATATTAGAAATTTGGGAATTAAAAACCTGCAGGCTCAGATTACATTGCAACAGGACTTCTTGTGTTGGATTAAAAAAAAAAAAAAAAGACTTTCAGGGTCTGTCTAACACCCTTTAGCAGACCTGTCACAGAGCAGAGAACACCAGAAAAACAGGATTCCTGGTTTTGTGGCTCTCAACCAGGAGTTCACACAAAGTCTGGCAGAAACAACACGTGAGATACATCAAAAGTCTGCTAAATCCAAGTTTTTTCAGACTAGACATTCTGAGGCTCAATAAATCAACAATTTAACAAGGCTTTGTTTAATCAAAAAATGTTCATTTAACTCAATTCATTTCCAACACTAAAATAGGGAAAAAGAAGATAATGACTGCAATCACTGTGTACAGTAATTAGCTCTGCTCATTACCTGAGAAGAATGTCCATTTTAAAAATACTACCATTTGTTCATAATTGAAATGGTCATTTTGCAGCAAAGAAGCAACAGGGAGTAGAGGCTATGAACAAGTCTAGGATATGATGTGGGAAGAGCATCCGCAGGGCAAGGGTGTAAGGAAAAAAGGATCATGGGGAGATTGTTCTGGAGAGATGTTGGTTTTATGGGACATACAGGGGAAAAAAAGGAATTGATGAATTTTGAACAGGAGAAGAAAGTGAGGAGATTTGCTGATGGAAGTATAGAAAAAGGTCCAATTCCAAAGAGAAGAAAGTGTTGAGAGAAAGGAAGAAAATGAGAAGAAACCAGTTTTTTTTGGAAATCACCTCTCCTCTTCTGTGGCATATACCAATTCTAGCAGTTATAATGAGTCTTCATGGATCACAAATGGATATAACTCTGTAATTCATACCTCATCTAAATGAAGCTAAGCTACTTCACTGATGATGTCTCCTGAAAAGTTTTCTCAATAAAGCTAAAGAGTGTCATGTGGATACATGACATGGATAATACACAAACCACATGCTTTTCTTCATCCATTGAATCAGTTTGGATTGCTCCAGTTGCTGCCTGCTGAATTTAATACATTTTATTCAGCTTATATCCCTTTAGGTCACTGAGTTATTACAGGTTGAAAGAACTCCAATACTTAGAAATCAGTGTGCAAATGATGATATTCATCAAGTTAGTTTTAATTAATTACTCCAGTGTTTTTTTTAAAAGAATTCTAGTTATTTCTATATGCATGAAAGTGCCCAAAATTAAAATAATAGCAACAATAACATAAAACTTTAACGATGAAAACTTATCCACATGAAAATTAATTAGGTTTATTTAAAAGTAATTTATTTCTTCTAGACTCACCCCACTTGTGAAAACATGAGGGCAATGATGTTACCTACTGCAGATTTGTATTGTAAGGTTTTTCACAGTTTAACAACTTGCAGACATGCACATATATGTAGGTATGTATAATATTTGATGGAATCATATGTAGGAAGGTTATTCAGGCTATGTACAAAATACAGGACATTTTTGTCCTTTTCACAGTTGTGTGACTCCAATACCACAGAACAAATCATAGAATCATAGAATCCTTAAGGTTGGAAGGGACCCCTAGAGATCCTCTAGTCCAACCTCCCCGCACACACAAGGTCTCCTAAAGCATGTGGCACAGGACTGCGTCCAAGCAGGCCTTGAAATCTTAGATTCTCAAACTTCTTCCTCAGCCTCAGCCTATCCAGCAAAAGCCTAACTTCACATGGCAACAAAAAACTAAATCTGTATGAATGAACTGTAGATCTGAAGGAGAGAACTAAGAGTCTAGAAAAGTCTAGATAGTTTCGGGTAGCAAAAGGAGATAGCCAACAGGTATTCCTTTTCATAGGACAGTTTGTCAAACAAGAAAAATGTTCTAGAAAAATTACCAGCTGCCCCCAAGCTTTAGGAAAATCCATCATGCATTAATGTATTGGGAGAACATGGTCTCAATGATTTAAAATTTAAGAAAGGAATGGTCTTATTCTTTGTGTAGCCTAGATGGGTCATTTAAGTAATTGGATTCACCCTTCCAAAGAAACACATAAAAATTTGGAAAGATTATAGAAAACATTCTATATTGACACAGAAAAACCTTTTTTTATACTAGATAGCAAAGTTTTTGAATAGTATAAATAGTAAGGAATTTAAAATCTGAATTATTAACTATCATTATCCACTATCCATATGGATTAGTGAAAAGATCAAAGAAAGATACTGCATAACTCAGATAATCTGACATTTCACCTCTGTATACCCCTCTTTTCATATACCCCTGGTACTGTATTTCACACTTAACACCTTTACTTAATATACCTGTCTATCAGTTAATATGATTTTTACTTAGACTTTCCCAAACATTTGTAGTTTTTACTCCTTGGTGGAGAGAGATACCAACAAATCAGATGTTGGTACCAAACATAGTAGCCTTTCAGCTTTCAGCCTTTCATCTCCATACTTACTTGCATGACATTTGCTCAGCATGACAACTTCCACGCAGACTATTTTCATGGGATTGGACCTATCCCCAAGCAAGGGAGTCTGGGTATGAAAACCTGGGTTTTTCATTTCCAGATTGGGCGAGAATCAGAGTTAGAAAATGGGAGTCAGTCTTAAAAGCCTAAGAGAAATTAACTTCCTCCAAATGTAGTTGAGCAGAATGTAGCCAGAGATGCTCTTTTAGATGCTTCTATATCTAGAGGAGAGATGAAGGCACAGCTGAAGGATAAAGGTGTTTAAGATGGGAGTAGTCTGAGAATAAGTTACCCTACCTTTCTCTCTACTAAATATAGATGGAGCTCAAACAAGCCACTTTTAGGTGGCAAAACTTGGACATGATACTTTTGACTCTTACAACTCACGTTGATCTCCAGCTACATGAAGTGGATGACCTGGGACGGCGAGGCGGTGTCTCAGTTAAGCAAATCAAAGCACACCAGAAATCTATACTTGCAACACATCGAAAGACAAAGTCAAACGAGAGGTTGGACACAGAATGTTTTACTACTGGAATAAAATACTGAGAGACAATCTGGATTCACCATTCCTTCGTGGGCTTTCCATGAGATGATAACTTATGGTTTGAATTTTAGGAGGTCAGTCTAAACATTTTACTAGTGCTTGCTGGATGTAGTGTATATGTTAATTTTACTCTTTGAATCAGAGTAGCTGATGCATATACTCATGTCAATGGACTGAAAATATTGTTTCCCTCAAACATTCCTATTAGGAAATTGACTGAAAAAAATGCCTTTTTACTTTAAATTTAAAGGGAGGGAACATTCAATTGAATTAATAGGAAAAAATACAAAGTTCATAAAAAAATCATTCATACAACATAAAAAAGCAAAGCTGATATGGTCAGAAGAACTTTTTTTGAGAGGTTTTCTTTCTTTCTTTCTTTCTTTCTTTCTTTCTTTCTTTCTTTCTTTCTTTCTTTCTTTCTTTCTTTCTTTCTTTCTTTACAACATAAAAAAGCAAAGCTGATATGGTCAGAAGAACTTTTTTTGAGAGGTTTTCTTTCTTTCTTTCTTTCTTTCTTTCTTTCTTTCTTTCTTTCTTTCTTTCTTTCTTTCTTTCTTTCTTTCTTTCTTTCTTTCTTTCTTTCTTTCTTTCTTTCTTTCTTTCTTTCTTTCTTTCTTTCTTTCTTTCTTTCTTTCTTTCTTTCTTTCTTTCTTTCTTTCTTTCTTTCTTTCTTTCTTTCTTTCTTTCTTTCTTTCTTTCTTTCTTTCTTTTTTTTTTTTTTTTTGATGTAATCATTCAGTTCCTCGTGTAACACCGAGGCTGCCTGTAAACAAATCCACTCCTAGATTGGTGTGATTCAAAAGAAAAATTTGCAACAGCTGTTGTGTGAATAGCACCGTTCTGAGATTTGAGTTCCTAAGCTGATTACGGGTGAACATCTGGAAAATTGAATTGAATCCAAATCTACTAAAAATTACTGTGTCTGTTAGTTTGTTGTGTTCACTTCAGGAAATGAGCAATTTTATCATAATTTAAGGAATTTCATTGCACAGTTTGTGGCATATACTTTGAAAGAATGAAAGGATCCCTATTCCTCTGTTATGGAAAAAAACAATCCTTACAAAAGGCTACTAGCATATCCTATCATCATTTCCAGAGGGCTAGGGCAACCAAATCACACCCCAAGTCTCTGCTTACTACAACAGGAACTTTGTTACATATACATAAATGTATACATTTAGGTATTTAATCTGCAAACTGAATCTCACCTCTAAAATTAAGATGAGCTGAGTCTTACTGGACATATACGTATTGACTGAGATTGAAGTGTACATAAAAGGTTTTTGTGAAATTAATAACAGACAAATCAAACCAAAACAAAATGTTGATGAAAAAGAGCAACATTGTTTTGATTTTCAGTTTTTTATCTTTTAGATTTAGAGATGTATAAACATTGAAACTGAAAGTTCTTTTCAAGAATTGGAATACATGTACAAAATGGCCTGTTCATGATTGCTTGGCAATTTTATTTTTTCCTTTTTATGAGAGGGAGATAAAAAATCTTGTAAAGTTTTCAGTCATTTATAATAATAATCAGTGTTGGGTTTTTTCCTGTGGAGAAAAGGAAAAAAAAGAAAAAAGAAAAAAGAAAAAAAAAAGAAAAAAACCCTTGATCAAAAAAAAAAAAAAAGTCACCTAGGTCTAGTTATAACCATAGCTAAAATAAGTAGTTAGACTTTAGGGCAAACAATTAACCATTTATAGGTTTTCCTACTCATATTTTATTCATTTCCTTATAAATTATGTATGGACTTTTCAAAATTAAATACTAAGGGAGACTTAATATGAAGGGAGCCTGCTCATTTTATTATTTTTAGTTTAGAATTTAGCATTATTTTTCAGTGAAAATTTAGAAATTTGAACTCAAGGTATTTTACTGGTAAATGAATAGTTGCAGTCCTATCTTACAGTTCTAATTTCACATTTGGAACTATTGAATTCAACAAAGATTTTCAATATTCAGGAAAACAGGATGAGACTCTAAGTAATCAAAAAGCTTGTTTTGAAAAAGAAACCATGATGTTTGGGGGAGGTCACGTTTCAGTGGACCTGCATCAGTGGATTGTTAGAAGTATAAATTAAGTTAAACCACTTTATGCCAGATTATTAATTCTTATTAAAACAGAATTCTAAAAAGAGACTTAAACAATTTAAAAATAACTTTAGTTATTTTAGTTGATCCATAATAAAGGATACAAAGGTGATTCCAGCACAGCGACATGTACAAGTGAATGTTTAGTTTTATCTGTGGCACAACTAAGGACAATTCACTGACCCTGGATGTAGGGGGGATTCATCCCCCTGGATGTAGGGGAAAAAAAAAATCTCCTTTAGGTGTAATAAATTACTGAGGCAGATAAGGCAACACCAGAACAGTTGGTGTGGTTCTGTCTGGAGTCTGTCTGGAAGATTTCAAGATTGTGTAAATTGTCAAAAATTTTGCATGGGAGCGAGTTACACCATGTAGGGTAGAAAGATGCTGCTTCTAACATGTTCTTGCCTTTCTGAAGTAGACATACCTCCCCCATACATTCTCCTCCAAAGGTAGGATTAAAAAAAAGAAAAAAAAAATGTTTAAATTGTATGCAGGATCACACTGGCATGGTCATTTGCATGTATGAAATTAAATGGGATGTAAATGGGATGAATTCTATGTGTGGGGCAGTTTAACACCTTGATTATGTTAAATGAAGTTCATTCATAGCATTACATGTATTGTAACATGCCACTTAATATGGTGAGGGGGAGAGAGAGAGGTGACCAGAAAAAAAGAAAGAATTGGAAAGATAGAAAGCAAGAGAGTGAAAGAAAATAAATAAATAAATAAATAAATAAATAAATAAAATCAGGGACAAAGGACAAAAGAAAGGAAGAAAAAGAAAATGCCATCCCTTGCTGTTTCAATTTCAGCTTAGAAGACAGAAATAAATGCTGGCCCCAAGATCTGCATGGAGTCATTCAAACAGCTTAATAGCACAGGAGATAAATCATTATTATTATTATGAAACAGGAGACAGAGTTCTTGGGACCTGGAACTGTACAGCTCAGCTCCAACTGCTGTTCAACATTCAGAACTACCAACTTCATTTCCTCCTAGCACGTAATAAATAACACATCTACCCAACATAAAAGTATTTTTATAATAGCAGTAAAGGAACTGCAGAGTGTGATTATCATGAACTAATAACACTCCCTTAGAAGATATGCAGCACAGACTGGAAACGACCTGAAAATGAGGCTGGGGTTCATGCAGCTGGTACTCTTAAGCTGACCGCGCTGTCCCATTTTGACCACACTACCCAAACTGCTACCAGCTTTTAATAGCGTCCTCCCCTGCCTCAGTAATTTACACAGAGGGAGTCCATTTATCATTACGGGTTTCCTCTTTCTGCAAAACTTCTAATGCAAGAGCTAAAACGAACACTGTGTTTTAATTCATGGTGCTGTTAGCTCTGTTCATGCACCAGCTCGCATTGCCTGTAGTATTTTCACAGCATCACACATCTCGAGGAAACAGAAGGGAAGCTCAGCTGGTCTCTTTTTAGTGTCTCTACTGACACATGACTCTAGACTTGCAGAGGTGATGACTGTAGCCTCTAATGGGAGAGAAGGGATTGTTTCTGGTTAAAATATACAGCTGGATATTAGCCAAATAGGATTTGCTCCATACATTTGCATGTATTTGACTCATTTAACTTATTTGACCAGGATCCAGTGATTTCATCCCTCACCTGTGCTGTCTGTAAATTGAAACCTTTCTTGCAGTGTTTTTGCACATGACATTTTCTTGATGTGTTTTAGCAGAGTCTGGAGGACACCCCACAGTACGCGTGTTTAAATACCTCCTCAACAAGAGGACATTGATAATGGATAGTTAACATGATAATGGATAGTTACTCCATGAGATTCATATCCACGGAGAAATGTCTCATTAGAGATCCATGTACATGTTTGGAATCAGCGAAGGATTGACACAACAGCCCCACATCTGGTATCATTGGGAAAGGAAGAATGGAAGTACAGAAACAAACATTTAGTAGAATCATTTAATTGCAGCCTCACATAAAATCCCCCAGACAAGTAATAACAGTCACACGAGCCACATAGTCTTCCCAGATCAGGAAAAAGAAGCCAAGGAAGTTTGTTGTGGTGCCTATAGTTGAAGTGCCCTTTTGTACTCATTTGCAAGGTAGCAAACACGACATAATTGCTATGAGATTAAGGGCAAGTGTCACCACTGCAAATAACTTTATCTATCTCCTCCGTGCTGGATGTCTGATAACCAGGAAATACAGCTGCAATGATCTGTTATTCGGCTTGATGCCAAGAGTTTGTAACACAAAGCCAGCAAATAGCCCCATATTGGGAGTCCTTCCTATTGGGCACCATGTCCAGAGCACTCTGCTGTTGATTAAGAACTGTGAAACTGTGAAAGTTTTTAATCTCTAGCTGAGCACTGGTATCCCCCAGTAGACACTTCCTAATAGTGATATGTTCCAAGAAAGCATGGACAGCTCTGGTTAATCTTAGAGTCTTTATTCAGAAACTTGTATTTATGGGACTCTATCGGATTTTCAGGTCAGCTTTATAATCCTTGAATGACAAGTGTAAAGTCCTACTGCACAGAAGAGAACATAGAGTCAGCACAGACTGACCACATCTTGATGAAAAGTAGAAGGATCTGTGTTCTGATCTTCCTCAGCCCTGTTATCTAGGAAGAGTGAAAAATGGACCAATAATGGACTGTTTGTTTATAATAATTTTGGTAGGGCTCCATAATAAATATTCTTTGTTTTGTTGTATTTGGCAGTTGAATAAGAAACTGAGAAAAGGACTAAGCTGACCAGAAAGAAATATTTTTCTTTTCTATTTTCCTGGTAATACAAAACAAAATACAAAATCTGGTTTGAACACTTGTTCCACTTGGATTGGGCAAGTTTCATCATCAAGGCAAAGTGATGACTTTAAAGACCTCCTTAAGTGCCTGCCAGCTTCTTTTTCCTGAATTTATGATATGAGTAATTTTGATGCAATTCAAAAAAATGAGGGGCTAGATAGAGCAAGAGGCATTTCTCATGAACCCAAGAGTTTAGCACATTATCTTCAGGTATTTTACATGTATTGTGTTGGAGGAAGCTTCAATATAAATATTCAATATATACCAAGATATGTTCAATACATATATCAATATATATCAATATACAAAGGGTTTCTTAATTCTTTTTTTGCTTCTGTATTACACATTGCCAGGGCTATTCAAATACTCACTGAACAAGAAAACTGAATTTTCTTGAAAAGAGGGAAGAGCAAGATAGAACAGGAAAGTGGAGAAACGCAGTAAAAAGAAGGCTCACATGAGCCTCAAAAGAAGTACAAGGTAAAAATATGTTGGAGAGAAAAAAGTGAAATTATATTTTTCAGGGACTGAGGTGCAAGCCCATCCCCAGTTTACTGAAGTGGGAACAGATTGTCAGTCCCTGAGGGAAGGAAGCAAAAGAAGCAACTGTATGCAAATGAGAGTGATCATTTATGCAAATTATATTTACAATTGGTCATACGGTTTTAACAGGCCCACATTACTTGTGTAAGGAGCAAAACAGCAGGGTCCAGACTACAATTAATACAAAACTCTAATCAGACTATTTTTTTCTTTCCATAAAACAAAGATGGAAGGGCTGTGATATTGGGCCATAATAAATGTTTAGCAGGATGCTCTTTCCAATGCTAGGTAAAGTGGATGCCTAGAAGAGTGCAAGAAAAGCCTGGGCTTGTGAGAGAAATGCATTATGATCCTTTTGGACAGATTTCCTCTGTCCAGTGCAAGGAAGAATAGGGACTTCTGAGCTGGACACTGCAGACAGACTGATGTGTTTGGCAGCTGATGGATCTGTGGATTTCCATGGATGTCTAATCTCTGCATTGAATTCATATGCAATGTGTGATTGCAGGAAACTTCTTTGGGAATGTTCAATTCAATGTGCAGCATAAAAAAAAAAAAAAAAAAACAAGCAAAAAAAATAACCCTTTTTCATTTTAAATTTCACATCTGGTTAGTCCCTTGGGTATCTTGGAGATATTATATTGTGAAAAAAAAGTGAATTATTTTCCTTCCTCACTTTTTTCATACCACTCCATGATTCCATACATCTCTGCTATATCCCTCATAGCTATTTCTTTTTATTTTTTTGAAGGTGTTTTATTCCCTAGATCGTCTTTGTCACTTTCTCTCTACCTCTTCCAGCCCTACTATATCCTTTCTGAGACACTACAATCAGAACCGAATACAATTCTATTCAAATACATATACAAAATATAGTGATAATTGCTTCTTCAGAGCCATTCCTGAGTATGGATAGTTAAGGATATTTTTTCTCTATGTGCATTTCTTTGCATTAATAGAAATTATTTTTTTTCTCAGCCATTTTAATAGCTAGTCACACAGTACTGCAGGGTAACAGTGTGTCTCTTTGCAATCAGTATTAGATCTGAGCACCCTCAGCATTTTTTAACACCTGTAAAATTTGTTGTCTTTGCGGCTCACACACAGGTACCTTGAATGACTGCAAAGCAGCTCATGGGAAAACTATCTGCTAACTTCCCCCTTACTGTGGAAACAAATGATGGGTTCCCACAGTTTGTTTCGTTATGTCCTAAGCATCCCTCAGGTGACAACCTCTGTGCAGCAAGACCAACAGGCACCTCGCCATAGCAGTTTCCAGCTCTTCCAGGAAATGATGGCATTTGCTCTGTAGAGCAGTGGATTTCCTTACTGCACTGTCCTGCCTGGGGAGACAAGCGAGAGGTTCTACTGCTTGCCGCCAAGGGAGGAAGATGAACCCTGCATCCAGGAGGAGCCCACAGATGCCCACGGCCGTGGATGCCCGATGCCTGTGGAAGCGCTGCCCTCTCGTGTCTGCTGCACACAGCAAGTCCTCTGCACCGAGCCCACCAGGATGGAGACACTGAGGCACTGGAAGCCGCTCAGTGAAAAGGCATGGGGGCAAAGATGTGGTATTTGTGATAGAGCAGAAGGTTTGCATTTAATACAGCTAATTCTTTCCATGCACACCAGGTGCCCCTAGTTCTCCAGGATGGTGGAGAGGTTAGCTAAGCACTGAACTGGACAACAACCAGCTTTCTGTCTTATAACTTTACCGGCAGTTGCATATAGATTAAATATAGCTAACACGAGTGCTACTAAGTGGATGGGAGACGGGGTGACCTCCTCCACACAGCTGTAAATGAGTGCTGAAATTGGACGGAAGTTGATTGGCCTTACAAAGTTTCTGGACCTGTGCTGGTTTCTAGGCAACAAAGTTCAGGCTTGAATTGATACCTCATTACAAAATTAGGTAACAGAATGAATTTGAAGCTTTAGGGATTCCTTTTTTTTTTTTTTTTTTTTTTTTTTTTTTTAAGACTTCCATCCAAAAACCACAACCGATAGGGATTTTCTTGCTTATTCTTAAGATATGTCTGGATTCCTACATCCACGTCTGCCTACTCGATTTCTCCCATTATTTCACATTACTGTACTGTACTTACACAGATGCAACAAATGGGCTGATTCTTCCTTATGCTCATATAAAAGGGCACTGCTCCACATAAAAAGAAATATTTCGCTCATGTTAACAGTCACAGACTGGTATAAGAGCCAGGAGAACAAGGCCAACATATACTCTAGGCTGCATTTTGTTCTCTGAGGAGCAAGAATATATTAGATCTTTACCACATGATGGACAGAGAAGTGGCGCCGTGTTGAATGAAGCTCCTCCTGATTTACACCAAGGAAAAGAGCAACAGCTGCTTGCAAAGCTGGCAAGGGGGAAAGAAAATAACAAAACAGTTGGAGCTGATAAGAGCAATGCTTTGTTTCTGGTCAGCATAATCAGATAGTGACTGCTTCAGGGCTCTGTTCCCCCCTTTTGAAGAAAACACACAGTATTCATGAGCTGCAGCAGATCCCAGCAGGCTAAAAAGAACAGCAGAGGATCTCTGATTTTTCCCTTTGGTGCTTGCTGATCCATGAATGCTGATCTTACTCTGGGTTAATTATGCTCATATTTATGCATCAGCTAGATGTGTCTCATGTTTAACATGTTCTCTAAATCTGGCTGTGCATCTTTTTTTGTGGTCTCTTCTGGTTGCCTTTGTGCAGTAGACTCCACAGTTTTGTCTTTGCTGTCTGTATTACCTCGTGGATCAGCTGAATGATATCTTCTGTGCATTCTTTCATCACAAAACATTTGCCAAGCACATAATCTACACACTACACTTATGTCAGCAGGGGTATAAAGCCCCACAGCTAAGTCAAAGCTAATCAGTAAATGTTTGTTGAAAACACTTACCAATGAAAGCTGTTTCTCAACAAAATGAGCAGTAGAAAACAAAATGTTCAATTTGATTTAAAGTTTTTTGTTTTAGATTTTAAAAAGGTTTTTAAAATTCTAATTTTATTTTAAATGTTTTTATCCTCTTTTATAATATATAATCTCCTCCTAAATTTCCTGAAACATCAATAGGCAAATTTCATGTAGAGAAATAGCGGATGAGAGAGGATTTCTCAATCTTGCAGGAGTTCTTGCATTGAGCAACTAAGACTTTGCTTGTTCATGGTGTGGTAGTAATGGGTAAGAAGGAAAATGCAAACTCTTTCCCTGCCTACCCTCCAACCCTTGTGAGCTCTCACCTACTTCCTCTTTCAGGGATACAGGAAAAGGGACATTTATCTCCTCTATTTGCAAAACAATGTAGAAGTATTACCCAAAAGATGGATGGTCACAGGATACTCATAGCTGAAACTAGAACAATGCTTTGAAGAGTTATTGTCTAAAGATATGACAATAGTTATTGTGTTTGTCACTTTGGGCAACTCTAGGTTGAAAGTTTTCAAAAGTGTATAGTAGTCTGGATGGGAAATTCTCCAAATGAGGAGACAGAACTCAACTTTGTGGCCTGTGAGCAGCATCTACTTCTTGACATCGTACTGGGCCTTGGATGAGCTGGCTTTGGATAAGTAAAATGGTAATAATATCGTCTTTAAGCCTGTGCTGCCATGTGGAAGAACTGGAGCAACTGCTGTAATTGTAAGTCTTTAGGACAGCTTTATGAAAAGTCCTTCATAGTGTGGAAGCTTGTAGTGGGAGAATTTCACCCCAGAAAGAGTGTCAGGAGAGGTTCCCAACATATCTAAAGGAAATGATCAAATCACAATATGCTGCCAGCCATTACATAAGGAAGTGGAAAGGAATTGTAAAAGAACTTTACATTTCACTGGTGACTGTCAGAAGCAGGAGCTGGCTGAGACAGAGAAAGGATTTACTCAATTTCTTAATTTACTTGTTAATAATTCATTAGCTGTGACAGAGGCAATTAAGCCCCAGACTAGCTTTTTTGTCCTTTCATCTTTCAGCCTGCAAAGATGGACTTTGGCTAATCCATTCCTAGAAATCTTCTGTCTAATTTTCATTTCTCTTTCCCCCTTTCATTGCAGCTCTGTTCCTACTTTCAATTACACGCAACTCTTCACAGCTTCCTTTCCCAGCCACATACCATTATTGCTGTTTTTCTGCCAGTGTGAGCCTCTCACAGTGACTTCCTGAAATTATCACCTACTTTGTTGCAAAAACTCTATTCCTTAGGCTTTGATTCTCTAATTGGCTTTTGACCTTCCCATACCTCTCTGGTTTGCCTGTGTGCATCCTTGATCTTCTGCTCACTTTTCTGCTCTTCTGCTCTCCAGGTTCATCATTCTGCATTTCCCCCTTTTCAGCTCTTGTTTTCCTTAATGTATTCCCTTGATAGAATCCCTGCACTTCAGCTTAACCAAGTCCTATTGCATTAAACCCTCTTTTGAAGGAAAAGATTTTTTTTTCTGAATCTGTAGATAGAGATGATATTCATTTCACCTCTCTTACAAAGTTAAAAGAGGGGACAATATGGCAATAAGATATGGCAATAAGCAGACTCATTAAAAATGCAGCATGTTTGCTGTCCTTTAAGAAATGGGCTGTACAGACCTTACATGATACTCAATCCTTAGCCCTTAGGCCATAAAGAGTAAATTCAGCCATATGCACAGTATTCTCACAGATGAGGATAATGAAGAATATCAGCGTAATGTGCTAAGAGTGCTGTTAAGTGAAACTAAACCATCAGCAGTGAACAACAAGTCTGAGTGTTTCTGTGAAACTTTCACATAATTTGTCTGTTTTTCTCTATTTTCTCTGTTTGCATACAAGCATGAAAGACAATTTAAACTCGTCACCTTCTTCAGTGCAACTGTGCTCTTTCTATAATCAGCAACTCAAGCAAGTTGTGATTCTTCTCCTGGTTGTATCAGGCAAGCATCTCAAGTCATGCTAGCACCAGTGACACAGATATATTCATTCATACCAGCTGCGAATTAGACACCAGGCATTCGTCTGCCAGTAGGGAAAAAATAATACAGACTTTCCTCTACTTCAAGTGAAACTGGACAATAACAGGCTCAGGAATTGCCTATTCTAATTTTCCAGGACAGGATCTTCCTGTCTGGGTATTTATACAGCAGCTACCACTGTGGTATCTAAACCCCCTATTGATTTATTAAAGTGCACTCATAAAGCTCTCTGTATTTTTTTTCCTTACTCTGTTATTTTATGTGGTGTTATTGTGGGAAAGCTAGGTCAATGGAAGAATGTTTTACATTTTGTTCTGAAAGTGCTGAGGTTTACAGTCACTCTGATGTGTTCCAGAAGCAACCGTCTCAGTGTGGACCAGTAGCCAAGAAACCTCTGTCTCCTGCTTTCACGAGCTTCACTCCAACAGCCTTTCATGAGGAATGTGGTTGCTCTGTGAGGTCTCTCTGATAACGTGGATAAATCGAACCAGGATTCTTGGATGCTGAGGAGACAATTCTTCACTTCATCTGAGAAGCCACCCGTGTCAGCTCAGAGGCTGGTGTGATTTCAGCAGCCTGCTTGTTCTGCAGATGGGCTGTTGTGCTCTCAGTCAGCTGGAGGGTGTGTGTGTGTTTTTTTTTTTATTTTATTTATTTTTATTTTATTTTATTTTATTTTATTTTATTTTATTTTATTTTATTTTATTTTATTTTATTTTATTTTATTTTATTTTATTTTATTTTATTTTATTTTATTTTATTTTATTTTTATTTTATTTTATTTATTTATTTTTTTGGCTTGGCAGTTGCTTGCCTAACTGCAGTTTGATACAGTCGCTAAAGCCAGGAGGTTTGGGGGTGGGTAAGCACATGTGTCGCTCTCTGAAGATACAGAGCTCAAAGCACGGAGCATGGTGGGATCCTAGTGCCGTCCGAGGACGTTTTGCATGCCCATAGTGCATACGGGATGCCTGAGAAAGCGCCTTCTCTTTAGTCACATGCATAACAGCAATAATTTCTAATGGAATGGGGACACAACTGGAAGGGAAGCATCGCCTCCACTTTTTTTCAGCTTTGACCAGAACAAGCCATTCTTCCTTTAGGTCTGAAGCCAAGGCTTGGATAGTTTGAGGATATTCTGGAAATAGTAATTTTTGAGTGAGTGACCCAGAGGGAAGACTTGCTTATGTGGTTCTGGTGTCCTTGTCCATGACACCTCACATTCTGCACTTTGCAGAGAGGTGGGACAAGATGAATCTGAAAGCAGGCCAGGGTAGCAGTGTGTCTATATGTAATCTGAAAAGGAGAGGAAAATAACACTTATCAACAGAAAAACTAATTTCTTAGACTTCCCTGCGTATCTTCCAAATCTACCAGAGGTTTGGCTGGTGCAATTTCTACTGTGGCAGTGAGAATGGATTGAGATATCTGTAGGGAAGAGATGTCACTACTAGGTAATATCTGAGTACAGCTCCGTAGATTTCTGTGCTTCATACATGAATAAGATTACATAGTACAGAATTCCCCAAGACTCTCATGGCCATTTTGTCTAAAAAGAAATAACAGGATTGGGTCATTTAGAGCATTTCCCTGAATCTGACATTCTTAATGACAGAGGAAAAGAGTGATATTAAAGGGCTGTAAATATTACTGGACATTTTAAAATGAGTTGAACTTAAACTGCTATCTACAGAAACCAGTATGCTGCAAATGAAAGCCTTTGTGAGAAAAAAAAAAAAAAAAAAAAAAAAAGAAAAGAAAAGAAAAGAAAAGAAAAGAAAAGAAGAGAAGAGAAGAGAAGAGAAGAGAAGAGAAGAGAAGAGAAGAGAAGAGAAGAGAAGAGAAGAGAAGAGAAAAGAAAAAAGAAAAGAAAAAAAGGCGCCAAGGTTTTTTTTTCTATTTTTTGGAAATAACGTGTAATAACTACAGCCAGTATTTGTTCATCACTGTGCTGTACTGATACTAGAAGAGACATAAATGTAATCAAAGCCAGGTCTTTCTCTCTTTTGCTGTCTCTTTTCCATCTGACCAATGTTTTTTAATTCAGTCCATATGAATGAAGTTCAATCATTAATTTTATATAACCTGATCTATGCCACAGAATAAATGATATGGTGTCTGTTGCCAAATTACAACAGTCCAACTGAAATGGATATGTGCATTTAGTGAAGCCAAGGTATAATTTGCTTGAACCAGTATTAGTCCTGCAGCCAACGTAGGGGAGTTTTAACCCAAAGTACATTTGTATATGGGCTTTTATAATGTAAATGGATATATGTTTTTCCAAACCAGTGGATATTCAATAAACCCCACCAACTTCCTGAGTGTCAGCTGATATAGCAGTGGATAACATGCTATCTTTTCTCCTTTCATTTTCTTGCTTAATGATTTTTTTTCTAAACTTGTTTTGTTTTGTTTTTGGCAAAAACATCTTCAAATGAAGTATTCTTGCTATTGATTCCAAGTTCACTCCTCTTTTTCTCAGTATCAGTCCAAAGTCATAACAGGATCTGGAAGGAAAGAAATATTTCCAAAATATACAATTATATTACTGCTAGTCTCATCCTTAGGCCCATGGAGCCCCGGATAAGCATAGATTTGAATCTCCCAGAGGATTAGTTTTTAGAAAAGAGTCACTGAGCCAAATCTTCCTCAGCTGGTCTAAATAAGGTATCTTATTTTCATCACCGATTTGCTTAAACAAAAATTTTATTATCTTAGTTGAATATATTAATCCAGAAAAAGCACTTTTATCATTCTCATCTTTTCACACTGAACACAGAGACCTATCCCTTGCAGAGTCTGTTACTAGATGAAACCAAGAAGTCTATATACGATGGTAATTTTGGAGAAGGTGAGAACTGATTTCAACAACAAAAACACTAGGTATTTTTTGTCATCATAGAATTTTTTTTTCCTAAATTCAGATGTTATTGTTTGGCCAGTGTTTCTGGATATAATAAGTAGGGAATCCTTGCTGACTAAATGCTACACTGTCCTGAAGAAGGCCTTTTGCGGTCCATGCTTCCTAGTACCATCTTGGAGTAATATAAACATAAGAGGATGACTACCAAAATGGTCAACTGTGAGGGCTGCAGGACCTTCTCCAAAAACTTGTTAATATAAAATATGGAACCTTCAATGACTCCAGTCAGCCCTGGTTAATCTCCCAGATTTTGGTGATTTCTGGCTGTTCTCACTCAACACTGACGCTGTTGAGATCATGTCAGTATGCATCATATGAGAATCTGACCCTAAATTAGTAGAAGTTTCTGGCAGGAGGGCAAGTGTAACAGCTTAGGCCCACATTAAAGGAGGACATTTGTTTCTTATGAAATCAGTTAACAGTCACAGAAACCACTTGAAATTAATGGAAACTAATTGAAAGTAATGGAGAATTACCTGAAAATGTAGTACAAGTAGATGAAATTAATTGAAGATAATTGATAGTGACTAGAGTTAATAAAAAATGGAAGCAAATTGGGCTTAATTGAAATTTATTGAAATCAAATTAAAGTCAAAAACTCAAAACCTATTAAAATTAATATAATATAATTGATATTAATTTTATGCAATGTTTAATAGTAACATAACATTATTAGAAGGTTTTTTATTGGATCTTTTACTTGTGTAACTTTATTTTCTTATCATACTGCAAATAAATTTTAATAAAAATATCATAAAGAGCATGGAAATTTCATGCCCCTTTTGAGACAGTTAAGTGAGCATACGTGATATTGTTTAATAGAATTTCCTTACAGGATTTAGAAAGATAAAAAATTCTCATGGATTTTTATAGTATGGTTGTGTTGAGACTTTTATTAGAGTTGAATGAGAACAATCTACCTGTTAAAATCTTGGCTTTGATTTGGTAAACAACTCCTTGACCATATATTGAATATAGCATCTGTCTTCTTTATGAGTATACTGTGAGAACCCCTATTTGCTATCTTTAACTATGAGACATTTGAATTCTGATGAGCTTCCTTGCAAATTTTCTTCTGTTATATTGTCAGAGTGTGTATCAACTATTTCTACCACCCCCAGCCCTTGTCAGTTGGAAGAACTAAATGCTTTCTCACATAAACTCATTAATGGATGTATTCAGGTCAATGATTGAATTATACTTTCCATTGATGTGTATTCTTGTAGTAATTTGCAGGAAGCTGAGAGTTAATGTGAAATACATTTTACTGAATGTAGTTGAGGTCCATGTATTTCAAGAAAGAGGACTAGGACTAAGATTTCGAAGCAGGAAGATCATGAAGAAAAGTGAAAATAGAACAAAATTTCTTTAAATTCAGACTCCATATCTAATTAAGACCATGTGTGTGTAAGTTTGTCATAACCCTTTATATAAGCTGATGTTACTTTTTGAATACCAATTTATGGCCCTAAAAGAGCAAAAAAAAAGGACATTTTTTAATATAAACACATATTTTAACATTTATTTTAGTTTTATTTTGTCTTGGGTAGGGACCTATTAAATGAAAGCCACAGAGAGAGTTAGATTTTGGAAAATGGTTTGTCAGTATATAGTTATGAATGTTTAGCATATGCCTGGTTTTACAAATGTGCTACTCGTATCAATTCCCATTGTAGCCATTGAAAATTTAGTCACTGTGGTCAGTAGAGAGTCAGTAGAGCCTGATTTTGCTGACCAAACATAGGTGTTTATCTCAGGATGGATTGGGTAGCTCTCTGGACTCCACCAAATATATTGTGGCTTGATTGTCTCCTCCACATGTGGTGCTTATGGCCTTTTGAAGTGCCTTGGGAATGCATAGCACAGATCCATTCTATCCAAATTATCCATGACAGAAGCAACTTAACATCTATGGGTGACCTGTGGCCAACTGGAGTCCTTGCTGGTGCCTTAGCTCACCTCAAAGAACACCCAATGCTTACATCAAATCTACTGCCGCATTCCAATGACAGCTTAAGCTTTTTCATTTAGATCACATTTTGATATATATGTCCAGATATCTAAATTTAGGTGTCTTTATTGGCAAATTGAATCCTACCTTCAGGCTGGGGCCAGTAATTCAAATCAGGATATATCATGGGAATCGTATGCATTCACTACTGTGGTTAGCAGTCGTAAAGTGTATTCTGCTGACATTTCTAAAAAGACTTTGGGGAAGATTTTTCTTTGGGGAAGACTTCATAAGAGAAAAGTGTAGGGATGCTGTTTGCGAGAAGGACAAATAAAAAGGAATTGGAATATTGGATAAAAAAGAAAAGGCAGAGACAAATATTACTAATTTTCCACTTGGACATATAAATGCAGGTTTCATGCATTCTCCTACATGCTTCATATGTTCTCATACAAGTCTCCAGGAGGTTTCTGTGGCACCCATATCAAGTTATAGCCTTGATACCATGCAGGAACTAAGCAAAACTGCTTCCACATTAAGATTTCTGAAGCCCAAAGAACTCCAACACCATTTGTCTGGAACGTTCTGATGGGAAGCACAGCACTTTTTGAGACTCTGGAGAGAACCACGAAATGTACCTCAGGAATGAAACCTGAAACAGAAATCCATTTCTGCCCTTTTAGCATTGTGAATAAGGTAATGACCTGCTCTGCCTGGTGCACGGCAGCAGACAAGCCTCTCTGATTTACTGATTATCTGGGTGAGTTTCAAAGCACATACACTGCTAGGTAACACTGTGAATTCTCTCTCTCCTCTTCAGTCTATTTACCCACTTCTGGCTTCCTGCTGAAACATGATTTCCTTTGAATAACTACTCAAGGCTAATTGTAAAATGGAAACAGCAACATAAGACTCACCATTCACTAGAGTTGAGAAAAAAACATCAAACAACTTTTAAGCGGGAAAAGGTGCAAAAATTGATTTTCATGCACTATGATTTCGAGTGGGATTGGTAGTGGGAAAAGCCAATAAAGTGAATCCTTGAAGGATTTCCATAGATCTGATCCAGTGCTGCACCGGCTTCCCCCATCATAACTTGTGACTTAGTGTCCCATGTCTCTACCAAAAAGAGTATAGCAATAACATTTACATAACTCCCTATAAACAGGCTATTGCTGGAGCCCTTTTCAGCTCCGCCTTTCCCAAACTGGACAGCTACTCAGCTACTCATTCTTGTGGGTTGTGTAACCCAGGCCTCTCACTATCTGAGCAGCTCTCCACTGGAATGTCTCTAATTTTTGGCATCCTCTTAAACAGAGGAACACGAAATAGGACACAATATTTCAGTTACTCTCAATTCAGTCATGGGCTTAATTTCTGGAGTTCTCACCTCCAAGAATAGGGGCTTCAAAGGGTGCTCTGAATAGAAGAGATGTTGGAGATCTTTCTAAATATAATTGACAGTAGACAATCAAACCTAACCTTGCTAGATGGCAGAAAGTGACCCTTTCTTCCAGTTTCTCTTTGGGAAAAAAAAAAAAAGAAAAAAAAAAGCAGAAGCAGGTTTATCGGGTGTTTGGGATTCCTATAACAGGTCTATAAGAACACCTGAAAGGAGGGAGAAACCTTGAAATAATATTCATATCTGTACTAAATCACCTAGAAATACCTATAATAACAGTATTTGGAGCAGTAAGAACATGGCACAATTTTAATGCATTTCTCAGTCCAGTCTGATTTTTTTTACAAAATGGCTTTGATTGGCCAAAGAGATTTCTGAGGAGCTGGGTTAACTTCTGTGAATAGCTCTGCTCATTTGAAACTGCTGTTTAGATATTCTGAGCTGTCACATCATATCCAAGCATGAAAGTACATTTTTTGCCCTTTCTTATAAATCTTGAATAACATTATAACACAGCTGAACGTTATTCAGTATCGGATTTTTTTTTCTCTCTTCTTCTCCTTCTTTTCATTGTATTTATTTATTTATATCCTGATAATAACATCCTTGGGGGCATTGTATAGGCAAGACATGTATCTTGGCCTCCTCCTTTCCCCAGGAGTGCAATTGCCTTGCGGTAATTATAAGATGTCGTATGTTATTATGAAGGTGCCTTATTGCTCAAACGCATCAGGGATATCTGATAATGTAATTACTTCACCTTATAAAATTATTATAAATCATGCATGGGGAACGTTTTTTTTTTTTTTCCGCAGTGAAGCTGTCTGAAGAATTATCATATTGCATGGAATGGGACTATCATGCGTGGCCAGCATTATGTTTCCAATGCCTACGGTAGAAGTAGGCATTAAGGGAGTATTAAAATAAAATATCTAACATGAATGATTAAACAAAACATATTCAGAAAGCATGACTCCCTTTTAAATCTCTAGAAGAACAGATTATTATCTGAGTGAGCATATTCTGCACTTTTGCCTTCTGAAGCATGAATAGCAGCTGCAGAATTGCTGTATCTTTTTTTTTTTTTTTGACTTTCCTCCTTCCTCCTCCTCCTCAGCTTTCCTGAGCGCAGAACAACTGTTATAAAAGCAAATCAATAAGCACTTGAAACATTGGCCATTGTACAAAGAAATGTACTTCTATTGGCCATCACTTTAAATGACATCTAATGATTATTTCTCCCTCTTTCAGTCTCTGAAGTTTCCTGGCACTTTATTGATTATAGCCTGTGACAGACTTCTGATTATAATTAAAAATCATCAATGGACAAACAGAAAGCTGTTCTACTTAGCAATAAACTGAATGGATAATCACTGGGTTAGGTGATTTGGCCACAAAATATTTCCAATAGTACCAGATAGAGAATAATTGAAACCCACTTGATGGGTCACAATTCTGTAGGGCTATACAAAATCCTAGATAAGAGCTTTTGTGTCCTAAGTAAATAGCCAGTGCTACTGGTCTATATCAAACACTTTCAAAGTCACAGTTCCTGACTACCATGGTGAATCAACATTTGAGGTTTTAGACCTGAAGGTGGTAATATTCCCTTCCTCGATTCATTAAAAAATAAACGTATAAACAAACAACGCAAGCCTAGGTCTGATGTTATGACAGGTGTAGAAAATAGACAAAATGAAACAAAACAGCATCATCCTTTTCCCTTTAACAGTTCCTGAAAGTGCACAAGGAGCATGGGCATCAATCCACCATTCACCTATTAGTTGTATTCAGCTGCTTATGTCACGCAACTATAATTCCCAAAAAAGGCTGCATAAAATGATTCCTTTGAAACTCTTCCATGGACAGCTAGGATCAAGTAAAAGTAGAAGTAAGAATAAAATATGCAGTTTGGAAGTAGGACAAGACAAAGCATAGATGTGGGTATTTGGATTACAGCATGAACACCTCCAGATGTGTTCTGACCAAATTCAGTTCTAAATTTAGTTCATAAGGATGATTAATATTTACCCCACTACATAAATGGAAACATCCTAGTTTAATAAAAAGACCTTGTGATTAAGATTCTAGACAATGGAACTCTCTTCCTAAGATATATTTTTGTGTTTCTTTCTCCTTCCACTAAAATTGTCCACTATAAGTATTGACTAGATATATCCTCGATGCCACAATGTGTACTAGATCTTTTATACCAAACAGCTAAGCATATGTTACCCACCTTAGAGTCTACACTGTCAAAGTTGGAAGATATGAATATTCTCCACCCTCTCATGCAGTTCTACACAAAGTGGTTTGTAGGATGCACTGGGGAATCCTAAATTGCTTCAGCTTTGTCATAATATGTTGAAATGCTCAAATCTATATTCCTCCTAGCTATTAAACATGCATCAAATTCACTTGTTAAACAACCATGTGCAAAGATGGTGTTTTTAATTACATGTCCTGCCCTCTGCAGTTTGGGGAATGCTGTAGCTAACATTGTGGAAGTGAGCTGAAGGGACACACGTGACACATGAGCATTCTGGGGAATCACCTGAGTTGTGTACACCTGAATCACCCTTCAAACTAGTGACGTTAACATAGATAAACTTTGTGCTTCCACTTAGGAACTGCACAAGACAATTTCTTAAGAGGACAGTTTCTTCTGTTGTTAGGAAAGAGAAAATATGAGGCCTTCTCTCATTTTTAATACAGCCTTTGTGAGCTGGGATAAATTATTTACAGGGTTATTTTCAGGTACATAAAAAGGGGTCAGAAGCCCACTTATTTTTAAGTTACTCCATCCTTGACATTTACAGTACATCAGGCTGAAATCAACAGCCTAATATCAATTAATACTTTCAAAAATGCTCTTTCCTCTGCCCTTGGCAGGTCTAACACACGTGACATGCAACAGCCTTAAAGCAGCAGCTGGTGCCTATTGTCAGCCTCCTTTATCTTGCAAAATGTTAGAATCATAAAAAGACTTTGGTAATACTAATAAAAATTGTTTTCTTTGATCTGTGGATAAAACAATGCCCAGGCAGTGCACAGTTACTCAATAGGATGGTTAGAGAGGTCATTTCATTGTCATTTATGTCTACAAAAGCACAGTCATTATCTATTTCCTCAGGTTCTGCACAATCAGCTGATCACTTTTTTTCTCTTTTAGATTGCTTAACACACAATTAGAGATGAAGAGCACTACATTTCTTTGCTATTGCAGCATTTTGGAAATGCTTCACTAAGGGATTTCTAGTCCTGGTAACTGGCATATGTGTGCATCTGAGCTTGAAATCTGCCTTCAGGGTCCCCTCTTTGTCCAGGCAAGGGGTAGGAGAAGTAATGTGCAAGTGCATCTTCTCATATGGTTGCTGCACTCTGCTGGTCAACTTTGACATGCCATGAGAAACGTCCCTGCATTTTCTTAACGGGCAAGGCTATGAGGATATGTGCTTAAATATACAGATGGGATAAAGTAAGCAGCATTGATTCTTGCCTAGATACTAGAGATACTTGGAATTTATTTGTTTTTCTGGAGAGAGAAAAATTGTTGTGAGGATGTTGGGCTGAAATTCTAAGTTCAGCTGAAGCGTGTTCTCCAAGTCCCATGACCACAGAAAGATTGGCCCAATATATAATAATTCAGGCATGGCATTGCACCTGTATCCATCCAAGTTGAAGTCACCAATTTCATTAACAGGTGAGTGACACGAAGAACCACTTTTAGTAATTGACTCTTTGGGAAAATCTATAGGTGTTGGCAGAATTGACAGAGGAGGAAACTGCCTCCAAACCTAAATAACTAGGAGATAGAAACTGCACTAGACGTGTGTGTGCGGGTGGAAGCAAATCAAAATTAAACATCTAAACCCCCTCTTCATTTCCTGACATTAATGCAGTCTTTGAAATATTTTAGCTTAAAAACTTCTTCATTTATGTAGTGTTTGGATGTTTGGAATTTTCTCCTCTGGATTGCTTAGGTCTTCTCTTTTTTGCTGTCTCAGACCAGGAAATGCCTACTGCACACACTGGACTATCTGTTACCCACGACCAGGCTACACATGGCTGATGCTGAGCTTTAACGATAGCTGACACTGCGCTATCAAGCAACATTTGCTAGGTCTGCTGGCTCCTGCTGTGTTGAACATGTTGGCTGCTACGTATGCTGTGGATCTGCTTGCTACCAATTAAAATGCATGTTGAGGGGACAAGGTTTGAATACGATAGGTCAGCAGTGGCTATTCCTCGGCAGACTTCAAAATGAGGAGTAGTTATAACACTGCACCATCAAGCTATCATTTGCCAGTATTGCATAGCCTTGAAAAGTGATATAAAATGTGGATGCACTGTCTCCACTGATCACTCATTTGGAGAAGATTGTTTTTGCCTGTATCTATTCTAGCTGTGCACTGAGCTGGTCAGGAAGGATCTAGTCCAGCACAAATCCTACAAAGCTGCTCCAGTCCTGTAGTAAGCCTGAGGTGTTATGGGCAATGCAGAGAGAAAATAAATGGCAGTTCATCTAAGCTATTTAGATCTTTATTTTGGGACTAGCTTTGTGCTGCTATTTTTATCCCCAGACTTCTGCTGTCCACATGTCAGAACAGTGCTTTGACTTTTTTTGAATTGAAACTTTTTTTTCTTTCTTCGTATCCCAGACCAGACCAGATCAGAGCGTTTTTTATATTGGGCCCCAAATGAATAGAGGACTCCCATAATCTCTAAAGCAGGGAGGTGAGCTTTACAGAACATTGCACAAATATTGACCTTTCAAAATCATAGAAAACATATCAAATATTTTTGACTGAAATTGCCACTTACAGCCCTTGTACTGCCTTTTCCTACAGTGCTATTTTCATTTGAGGACAAAGCAAATATGATCAGATGTTAGATGCGGTCTTTGGTGTAGATGACTTTCATTATCCCCCCACCAACATATTGCACTTTCTTTGCATGTACATAACACGCTGACAGTGCAGAAAGCCTCTGAAGAATGTTGTTGACTGCTTTATTTGTTCCCAGATTTACCGGTTCTCATGCATCACCAGCAGGCTCATGTGAGGTTGCTCTCTCTGGAGTTGCTGTAGTCAACAGCACGATCCTTCCAAAAGAAAAAGGTTCATCAGTCTCAAAGAAGGAAGATTTTCAACATTACACCCATGTGTGCTGTTCAGCCAGTGCCTGTAAGGACAATATTCTCCATTTAAAAAGTCTGACAGTGACAGCAAGTTGGGTACAAAAGCAGTGGAATAGGTGTACGGAGAAAGGAGCTGGGATATACCCTATGAGTTTCACTTGGAGCAGGGTGCCAATGCCTGATTTAGCTTGAAGCCAGCAGGGCTGTATGAATCTGTCTATGCAAAAATCAGTGCAGCATCAAAGAACAGAAACATGAGTGACAAGAACATCCTGAATGTACAGCTCAAGTGAGAAATCTGCTGTGCCCGTTTCTTCATCTTTTTCTGCCTCATTTTCTGGAGGGCGGAAAGGGCTGAAGGTCTACAACTTAACTACATGCCACAGCAAATACTGAGCCTTACTAGCAATCAGTTTGACTCTGAACTCTCATTCTTGAATATTAGGGCTGTTGGTTTTTTTCCTCACTATACATATCTCAATCTTAGTGCAAACTTTGTGAAGAGTATAAAAAAAATGCAAAGTCCAGAAATTATCCAGCTGGAAAGTAACACAGAATTGCAACTCAGGTGAAATTTGGGAAAATCCATTTTCAAGCAAACAGATACATTTCCAGCAGAGCTAAACATATTTCTGTTATTGAAGCAAGTTGGTTGGTTCCATATGCCCATGTGTGTGTGTCACTTGAAATTAAAGGTTGGTCAAATTACCCATAAATAATCTGACTGGTCAGTGAACCACAGGGGCTGGCATTTCCCAGATACCACAAACATTTTCCCATTCACTTCACTTCCACTTTATTTAAAATAAACTATTTGACATCTGAAATAACTGGGGTGATTCCAGCTGGAGGTAAAAACACACAAAGTGTGAAGTCCTTCCCCTATTCTTATTTCTCATGGCACCCTATAAAATGGCATGTTTTGATTGATGTAAATTATCATAATAATTTACACACAGAGGAAGAAAACCATGCTAGAAACCAAATAGGCTGCTTTTTACTTTTCACCCTTTACTCTAGTCAGTATGTAGTCTTGATATCGTGATGGAGTTTTAAGTAATTGAGCCTGATATAATGCTACTGAAGTCAAAGTAAAGCTTTCTATAGCTCAGACTGTTGGATTATGCCCTAATGAAATTGTAAAAGCTTCCCATTTACTTAAAAGATACTCAGAAACAAGTCAAGAGAGAGGTTTCCCTAAACCTTTGCGAAAGGTCTACTGAGCAGCATAGATGAAGTCAAAACTCTGCACAGCCACTTCCCTTTGTGGTCCCTAATAATAATATATTTGTGAATAATCCATAATTAAATGAGAAGAGCATAACATTAATTATTTCACTAGATTGTTAATCAGCAGGGTATTCTCTGCCCCCCTATTCCTACTAGCTAACCTGTCAGGGTCTAATAATTGTTGCCATGAACGGGGTTGGGCTAAGGTCCCTGAGGAATGCCAATTCTCTTGTTCCATTAGTGAGAGCACATATAGATCATTTTCAGTACTAATCTAGGGCTAAAATCAATTATGTCTCTTGTATTTAAAAATTAAATTGACTCACCATGGGAGTAGGATAAAGGGAAAAAATACATTCCTCCTATTATGTGTAATTACAATTGTAAAACATTTTCCTTCAAAATGTAATTGCTGCCTATAGAGACTGAAGCTGGAGAGCTTAAACTGTTTAGCTGACACATTCAGTTGTCTTTCAGGTTTTTCCTTCTGAGTAATGCGCTGAAACAGTCTTAAGGATTTCACAACTTTTAAAGGCTCTCAGCAACTGTTCAGGGCGTAAGAATAAAGAAAAAAATTCTACAATTAGTTCAGTCATCATATTAAAGAACATGATGAAAGTCATTTATTCTTATAGATGCTTTATTTTTGAGGTAGAAAAAATGATTAAATGACAATAATCTTGAAGTTGTTTGGGACTTTTCAGTCCATATAGGATGGTGCCTCTGTCTATTTTTAATTATTTTGGTCTTTTGAGATCTTGAAGAATGGTTGCTCAATACAGTGCAGTACACAAAACTTCCTCGAGTAGATTCAATACACTGTGAGGCATTGCTAAGAAGTAGATTGTGCTTCTTTATTTACATAAAGATATAGGCCTCTGAAGGAATCCAGAATTCTAACTGTGCAAAAATAACCTGTATCACTTGTCATACTAAGCAAGTACCAAGTAATAGCTTGTAAAGGATTGGTAAATTATTTGTGTCTTCCATAAATCAGTTGAAAAATGGGAATATACTTCTGAGGTGACCTGCATTCCTATTTTCATTGAGAATTTTCAGCTCTGATTGTTTCTGCCAGCTTCAGAACTCGCTGAAAAATAAGATGAAATGTTTGCAGGAGCATACACAATAAATGTCTCCACTTTGAATCTCACATTGCATTATTCACCAAGCCTAGTTATATGCATATTATAGATATGAATGGTTGTCTGTATAGTTTCAAGTACCTTTCAGGATGATGGTTTCTGGACAGCTTATTATTCATGTGGTTTATTTGCCATGTTTAGAAATAACCTCTGACCTGCCAGATTCTATAACAATTGATTAGCCATTTATTAAAACATCTAAGAATCCATTATTCATTCTCTATACATTATTTATAAATGTAATTCTAATTTGATGTATGACTGCTATATTTAGAGTACATAAATAAGTCAGGAAAGGCTAACTCCTGCAGTGTCCTAGCATTGATAGGAATTGTTTCAATAACCAAGTACAAATCCAGTGGGAATTTTGCTCATGAGTTTAAATGAATATTTAGTATTGAAACAATGATAAATTTGGCTTGGAGTCCTTGCAAACCAATCAGCCAACCTTTTTAAAGTGTTTTTTAAAATATGGAAGTCCATCACTCCCATCACTCAGAGTAGATTGAAACACTGATCTTTGATTTGTATGAATTTGATTATATGATTTTGAGGGGTTGGTAAATGCTATTTCTTCCCAACTTTTCTGTGCAGAGGCTTGTGGGATTTTACATTTTTCACAGCTGTGTGAAAAGGTTGAATTGAACCACGGGCATGCTGAAATTCCATGGGTGGTATGACTTCAGCCTGGTTTAACAAACTCACTTTTCTGAGGTTGATGAAGGGTTAATGGATGTAAGATGGAAATGGCTGGGTGGCTGGAAGCCAGCTAACCTTTTGGTCCTCCTCTGATTTCTGTCCTGTCCTGTTCTCATTCATCTTGCAGTATCAGCATCAGATATCACATATTTATGCCAGGTTGTTTATTTTATCAACAGTTCAGGAAAAATAACGTTCAGCAACTTTTTTTTGGTAATTTCTGTTTTATAAAAATATGCCCATTTCCATGTAATTAGTCACAGCAGATGAAGCCTAGGATCTAAGAAGCACACTTTGCACCTCAAGTGAAAGCTATCTGGCGGATATTTCTCCTTTTATGTAAAGCTGCACCAGAGGAGTGAAATTGTGAAGCATTGTCTACGTATTATCAATAACTTTGGTCAGACCATGAGCTGTCTCAGAGAAGGTAAGGATTAAAAGGTTTAAGTGGATTTCATGATTTCTGGCAGGCCCACAAAGGGAGTCTGATGTGTTAGCAGTTGGCTAAATTCAGGTCTAACTGGAGTTTCCTAAAAAAATAAAATGGAGAGGACTAAACTTATCACACTAATTTCGTCCAGAGACTAATTTAGCTGAAAAATAATGAACATTATAAATAACAGAAGTTAAGACTTGCCCTGTGAATATATTAAACAAAAACAAGTGGACATGATTGTGTAGCATGCCCAGCTTTCAAACCAGGATGATTTTCTTTGCATTAGTGTATTTTTAAGTGGCTGAGCTGAATAGTATGCTTTGCTGCAAGATTTTTTTTTGCAAGTTATATTCAAAAGTACCCTTTTACTCTAGGGCAGAAGCTAAAAAAAAAAATCCTCTCTTCATCTCTGCTACACCAACAGGTACAAGCAAGAGGGATAACAGGGGCTTTTATTATCTCTGGCATCATCAAAAAATTGTGAGGTTGGTAATTTCAGTAGCCTGCCCTTCATTATACAGTGCAAGTTAAATCAAAATACTTGGCTTCCAGGCCATGATCTAGAATATGATTCCAGGACAAGGACAACCTATATTCCTGATGAAAAGAAACAAAACCAATGTGACTTGCAGATGAAAAGAAACAAAACCAGTGTGGCTTTCAGATCACAGAATGATTCAACACAGAATTAGGGGGAAAAAAGTAATTTGATGCAGGAGACTTGAAACCCCACACAATGCTACTTTTAACAGGACCAGATGCTCAGCTTGTTGAATTATAATAACGTTGGTGAATTTAGCAGAGGATCTGCCCCAGTAACAAAGTTGCTTTTTATTACAAGCTTTGCTTCACATGATAGTTTTATTGATTCCTTTGAAAAAAATATTTCTTTTATAATCTTGTCCATTAAGAAGTGTTTTAGGGGCTGAAATTCAGTTATTAGTCACATAATATTCAGAATTATCACAACAAGAAAGAGAAAGAGGTGTTGCAAAGCTCGGTAGAGATAAGAATGCAACATCAGTGACTGAAAATCTAATTTTTACACCAAAAGATAGATGATAGCATCTGTCTTTTATGTTACCTTCTTTTCCTGACTGTGCCCATTGATGTGCCATAACTTGTGAAAAATCAGGAGGGTCAAGAAAGTGATAGAACAGAAAGGCTGGACAGAATGACACCCCCTTCACCCAAAGGTGACCAGTCTATTTTGAGACCAATCTACGTTTGTTTGCAAGACAACGGGGAATACTGTGATGCCATTGCCTTCTCTTCAGATAGCTATCACTCTCCATTACTGTCAACACATAGGTGCCAAAATAGATATTGTTCAAATATGCACTGTAGAAATGCAGGCAGGCAGTCGGAATATGCAGCATTTGTCAGCGGCAAGCTGCTTCGAAACTCCTAAGGCTTAAGCAATTGTTTAAAATCCCATCTCTAAACTGATGCTCCAGATAATGAAAGGGAAGGAATAAATGTACCTGGATGCTTTTTTTTTTTCATGGATTGTTTCCCTCTGCTCACCCTCACCATAGAAACAAGGAGCATCGTGTCCCAGTGACATCTGACTCCTTCACTATCTTTAAATGTTTCCCAAGATAATACATTATTGTGCTTGTAGCATCTTCCCTGTGGTTCCCAGAGTGGCTTCAAAAACACTCTGTTTTGTTGACAAAACAAATGAGCCGGAGACATTGTGACGAAGGACACCCTTCCCCAGAGCTTTCCTGCAGAAAGGCCAGCATGCTACCCATAAACGTGCTGTTTAGAGCAGAGGCAAAAGGCAGATAAGAAAAGCTGGGCAATTTGATCGGCTCTATACAGGAACTCAGAGTCTTCTTTGACTGGGTAATATCTGATTGACCTTGAACCGGAGACAACTTGTCGGGGGATCTCTTGGTTCAACTGCTCTGTTTGTCAGTCCCCCAGCTAGAGTGGGATGATCTTCTCTTTTGCATCTCATATTCAGTTAGCTCAGCCAATGGATGTGGGAGTTTTCCATAGGCAATGCTGGGCCAGGGAATGAAGGAGCGAAGCTTTGAGTACAGAGAGGGAGCATTTGCAAACTCTTTTATTATTATTGTTATTGTTATTGTTATTATTATGCTTCTCCTAGTATTCAAAATCCAGTGATGGACTTAAAAATTAAACAATATTTGACAGGCTAAAATTAATATTTGAGGCTAAAAATCACCAAAGAAATAGTTCAGCAAAAGGTGATCAGATATACTGTGAATGAATCTGCATGAAAAGGAGCAAGCAGAAAGACTTTTATGAACATCGCCAAGAGGTAGAAATAGGTTCGATCAGCTAATTTAGGGATAGATTCTGGAGGACTTTTTACAATATACAGTGCTGCATTGAAATACCTGCTGGTGACATGACGTGGCTGCAAAATACTTCAAGAGGTCATTTTATGCCACTTCTGGCTCCAGACTAAGAGAAAATATTCCTGTTTTATTCGTGCTATTTGACTAAACCAACTCCAAAATTCCCAAGACAAGTCTTTTCCAGTACTTTGCTGCCTTCATCAATAGAGGTCTTCCTAATGTCAATTCTAACTACTTCTTGCTGAAATTATCTGTTGTCCTGCCAGGAACATCAGGAGCAGAGTGGCCAGTAGTGTTTTACAAATGACTAGACTACTATCAGCAGTACCCTTATGCTATCTTTTCTAGACTAACCAGCTTGAATTCATTCAGTATTTCTTTTTAGGTCATTTTGTTAGACCTTTTTTGACCTCTCCTCTTCCTTATCTTTTCTGAATTATCTTCATCTAATCTGTACCTTTCTTGATGTGTTTGGCGCAAATTTGATTCTAGCATTATTTCCCAGCTGATGTCTTAAGGATTTTGAAATATCATATTTATTTCATTTTACAAACTATCTCTATGACAGTTAAAATTGATTAATTTAACACAGAGAAAAGAAAGCACATTATCTTGCCCAACGAGCCAAAGGCTGCATGCTGCTGACCAGTTTCTTGGAAACTAGTTTTACTCTAGTAACCTGAAGTAAAAATCATGTCCATCCTCTAAGGAATTCTTCAAACCTATTTATTGTCTCAGAAAACAAGAATGGGTAAATGATTAAATGTAGGTGTCTGTCAGACTTTCTGGTCTAGACTCCTTTTAGAATCAAAAAGACTGGTCTCTTCTTAAAATAAATCTCTAAAAATGGTACATTTTTTCTTGTATAATTGCACAATAATGAACCCATTTCTCACCAGTGATGGTAAAGATGAGACGACCATCCTCTAATGGTTAGGCAAAGCTAGGCAAAGCAAGCCTCTCTCTCTCTCTTTTTTTTTTTTTTTTTTCCCCTTGTAGTGGTCTTTGGCAGCCATTTTCTGGTGTGTCTATACAGTGACATACCCTTATTTTAATTTCAGACATTGTCAAATGACATACTGTCAACTCCTCTTTTCTTAACAGGGCAGGTTTGGAAGGCAAATGGAGCCCATGCTATCTCTGAGATGTTGTAGTTTCCGTGTTAAAAGAAGATGTTTGGCATGCAATCCTTCCACATCCCACTTTGAAATACTTAAGAGAAAGGGACATATCCAATATTTTTGGAATACACTTCTGAGGAACTGAGTTCCAGTTTTCAGGGAAAAGGTAAGAAAACTTCCTGCTCCACCTGAAGCTGGCACAAGACATTTCCCTGTGCATGTTTCCCCTAACTGTCCCAAGATACATTGTTTCATGACAGCTTTGCTTCAAACTTATCTTGGTTGTCTTGAAAAAAATAGTTATGAGGAGACGGTGGAAACTGTACATTTAACTACCATACTGTGAAAGATATCTGAACAGTTTTTCCCCTTTCAAATGCTAAAAAGAAAGGAAACAAGTGTAATTTCTATTCTATCCTGTTCTAGTCTAAGAAAGTGCAGAACTAGAAAGAATTTGCATTTGGAGGATTTTATTCTCTCAGAAGAATTTGTGGAAAACAACTCAATGGGACAGTTGCACTGTAATTAGAAAACTTTGCTTATGGGAGCCATGGACTCCAGCCTCCAGGCAAGGCCTTTAAGGTGCAAATTACAGAAAAGTCAGAGAGCTTACACAAAAAGGGACCCCAAGAGTTTAGAAACATGAGCCAGAAACAGTGAGATGAGATTAGTCTAGAATGGAGAAAAAAAATCATCTAATGCCTCTAGAGAGAGAAGTGCAAAGAGGTAATCTGAAGCAGACATTCAATAAATGGAAAATCATAGAACCACAGAATGCTTAAGCTAGAGATCATCTAGTCCAACCGCCCTGCTCAAGCAGGGACACCCAGAGCAGGGGCACAAGGTGGCATCCAGGTGGGTTTGAAGATCTCCAGAGAAGGAGCCTCCACAGCCTCTCTGGGCAGCCTGTGCCAGGGCTCTGGCACCATCACAGGAAAGAAGTTTTTCCTCATATGGAGGTGGAACTTCCTGTGTTTCAACTTACACCCGTTACTCCTCATTCTCTCACCGGCCACCACAGAGAAGAGCCTGGCCCCATCCTCCCTACCTTCTCCCCAGTGACGGATATGCTCCTTCCCCAGTTCATCCTGACTTCTCACAGGTAGCCCTGTTCAGGTGTTAACTACCACATTATCTGATCCTGGTAGTTGCCTCCCTGATTTCTTTCCCCCACCCAGACATTAACCATCAATAACAGTCCTGATGGCCCTATCCTGATGGGGAGATGAGGCCAACCGTGAGTACATCAGTCAACAGTCATTTCTGAATTGAAAGCATGACTATCAGTCAATTGTCTTATCCCATAATTACGGGGACAGCCCAAGAGCCCATGGAGCTCTCCTTGCATGGCAGCGGGCTGCAGGCCGGGATCTCCCCTTGAGCAGGGACCCCTCTCAAGGATATTCCTCAAGCTTAAGAGATCCTTCCCACTACAGACTTGTGGTAAGTGACCATAGCGTGTCCTTCTCTTTCTGAACTTGTAAACTTTACTTTGTAACTGTGCACAAATCCCTTAGCCCTAAACCATTGACCACGTCTGGGACTAGGACTGGATCCAGCCACACCCAGACTCCTCTCAGAAGGAGTTTGGAAAGCAAGGGGGTCCAATCTGAACCTCCTGACCCAAGGGGAGGGTGTCCTGGATAATTCTGTGTGTACCTCAAACCTCCATGCAGTAACTAATAAGTGACCTTGCCATAGGATCTCGTGAAATCATTGTCATTACCAATAAAACCTATTCCTATTTCTTTCCCACGAGTGAAGTGCATTGTGTCACTCAACCCCACCACCACTTGTTCCGTGACATCCCCTCAGGTACTTGAACATGTTGATCAAATCTCATCTCAGCCTTCTTTTCCCCAGACTAGACAGGCCCAGCTCTCTCAGCCTTTCCTCATACAACAGATGCTCCAGTCCCTTAATCATCTTAGTAGCTCTCCGCTAGACCCTCTCTAGAAGGTCAATGTCCCCCTTGTAGTGGGGAGCCCAGAATTGCACCCAGTACTCCAGGTGCAGCCCCACTAGAGCTGAGCAGAGGGGCAGGATCCCCTCCCTTGACCTGCTGGCAGCACTCCTCATGCAGGCCAGGATCCCATTGGCCTTCTTGGCCACGGAGGCAAATTGCTGACTCATGGTTAACCTGCTGTCATCCAGGAGAAAATGTGATATCTAGGTTGCAATAACAGCAAAGGAAATAAGTGGGGTAACAAGGAGCCATTTCTCTGCTAGAAAGAGTCAGAGAAAGGGAGCAACAGAGAGTGTGAATGTGCTTTTGGGGAGTGAGTAAACGTCGCATGGTGGTCCATATAGGAGGCACAAATTTAGTGGTGCTCAGCCACACTGGAAGGATAATGATCCAAAGATGTTGATATAATTAAAAGAATACAGAGAAATGGTCATTTCCCAATCCAGAAAAGGAACAAGTGGCTGGGGGAGAAGACATGTCTAATGAAGTAATCAAGAAGCAAAAGGAGGAATAATAATTGCATGCAGAGTTTGGAAAGCTGTTAGTACTATGGAGGGAGGTACTATGTACTATGGGAGTACTATGTACTATGGGAATACTATGGAGGAATGGTCTTGGGGGGCTCGACAGGAGAAACAGAAAAAAAATGAGCAGAAAAAAATTAGGCTGAATTAAGTAATTAACTGCTCTTAATAGAGAAGTCTATTAGACTAAGAAATGCTCTCCTAAGATGTGACTGTAAGCTCTTTAGTGCAGGCACCGTGACTGCTTATATGTTTGCATTGCACCTAGCACAGTGGGGATCCCGATCCTTATTTGATCCTGTGGGTTCTCCTGCAATAGAAATAACAAACAGCAATAATTATGTGCTGTGGAACAGCAATAATGGATACGCATTGAGGCTGATTTCTCCTCTCATTTACACTCTGCTGAGGTCAATGGGATTATCTGGATACAGGCTGCTGGTGGTGACAGTACAGTCCTGGTTCATGTGCAAAAACAAAATATGTGCAGTTTGTGCTTCAGACTTATTATTTGTTGTAGCATCATGCAAACTAGACACTCACCAGCAATGTGAGAGGGAATGCTTTATGCTGTAAGGAAGTCAAGTCATAAGGACAGAGAGATAGACATGCAGGGTCAGACAGAACAACGCCAGAGAGCGTTTCTTCATAACAACAAGATTTTCCAGAAGCTGGCAAAGAGAAATGCACCCCTTCAGGATCAATGTCCAGGGAGTAAAACTGCAGCCTTTCCCCTCGGCATCGCTTGCATTCCATATACATTTCTGTCCAGTGTCTTATGCTTTCTTCACTGGGCAGCAATCAGTTTTGAGAGTAGATCCTAGCGTAAATCACATCACAACAGTCTTGCAGAAACAAAGAGACAAGAGAACACTTGGATGAGTAGACACCATCAGAATGGTGGCTTGGGACTGGTGGTGCTGGGGGCATTTCCATAGGCTGCATGCAGATGAGAGCCTTTACTGACAAAAACATGGCACTCTCCTGTCCAACATATTAGGGGGCTGCCTTGTATTTCTCTGAATGCTTACTGGACTGCATTATTATTATTATTATTATTATTATTATTATTATTATTGTTATTATTATTTTACTGACTGAAAACTAAGGAGGACTGAGGCTTGTCAGAAAATTCAGCCATTGATGAGAAAGCAATTGATGACAGGAGTCCAATTCTAATAATTTCCTGTCTTGCTTTGCTGGTACTAGGGTGTACTTTAGCAAAACGACTAAAATAAGTAATGCATTTTCAAGCAGCTTTATCCCCGGCTCTTGTGCATCTGAGAAAGACCCAGCAGTGGGCTTGGCAGATAAAGTGGAAAGCAAGACAGGAACTACCATTATGAAATGCAAAAAGTCAATTTGAATGTCAACAGCAGAGGCAGGGGATGCAAGCTTAAAAGAGCTCCAGTTTGAGAAAATGAGTGCACCACATTGTGTATTCCTGGTTAACTGCTCCTGTTTCAAGCTTTAGAAGAATGCTGCATTTAGATGCTTTTTCATTACACATTGATTTTCATTATATTTGGACCACAGGATTCCCCAAGTTCCTTGCAGATGTTACAGGGGTCAGAAGCAAATGGTGTCCAAAACATGAAGTTTGTGAACATCCAAATTTAATTATATAATAAGTTTTCTCATTTGGATTGGGCAAAACCATACTTTGCCAGCATTGTGAGAGAAACTCCAGCTGCAGTATTGAGCTAGATAACTCTTCTCTTTTAAAACTTATGTACAGACACATCCTTGTAAAGAGGGAAATGAGAGTTGTTATCTCACTTTTACAGGCTATAAAATCAGTGAATGCAGAGATGAAGCAACTGGCTAATGGCATAGCAACCATAGGATGTGCTACCCACTCGGCTTCCCCGTCAAAGAAGTAAGAAAAAGAAACAAACAAGAAATGGGGTTAAGGCTGGTTACTAAAGTCTACAAATTCTTTGTTCTTCTCATTTGCTTTAGTTACTATTATGCAATTTAGTGACTTGTCTTGGGACATGCACATAATTTTTTTAATTAAACTTTTTGATCTAAAACAGATGTGATGAAACCAAAACCTTGACAATTCTTGGACTCTTCTCCTGGCTTTCTAGGTCACTTGCTAAATTGCCATAAACAAGTAGTTTATATGTAATTTTGCCTCAATTTACTTGCAAAATGTGAAGCCAATGCATAACTTTTAAGATGTAATGTCTCTGGCTACCTTTGTCCTTGATGTTTTCCATCAATTTGTCTCCATCCATTTGTTTTCATCAAATGATGATTCCATCATTTCCTCTTGGCGTCTGAGCAAAAAAAGCCACTGTAATGGTATGATTCACCCTACTTATCTGAGATATCTGCTTTAGGATTAAGTGAATCATGCCTGCTTCTTTCCATTGACTATAAAGGGAGTCAAGGGTGACTAATGGAGATGTAGATGTCTCTGGTGCAGACATCTAACATTAAGTGAGATGAATCCCACTCTCCATGTCAGCTCAGGTCTGACAGAGACAGCAACAGTTGGGACAGTCCAGCAGGGCTTTTGGCACTGGCACAGCACTGCATGAAAGCATTTTGCTTCCAAGGCTATTTCACGACTGGATAGGCATCTTCTTGTATTGCTCAGAGCCTGAGATGATTAGCAGAGCAGACTGATGCTGGTCCCACACAGCGCCAGTATAGGCATTCCTGCATGGCAGAAGTAGTTCTGGGAAGTTCAGTGCAGAGCAAGGACATAGTAACTGAGGTTTAACAAGTACATGTTCAGGCATAGACATGACCTTGTTGTTCATGAGCTGGCTCCATGCAGAGCTTCTCACAGATGTCCATGTTTCTGAAGCAGCAGTGATACTCTATCTCTCTTGGATGTGTAGAGAGCTGCTGGAGCTAGTTTTCTGGGAGCAAGCTTAGGTCTGGAGGCATTAACATTTTTAAGATCTACTTTTTTTTTTTTTTTTCAGTATACATTATCCCAATCCCCATTATTTGGATAATGAGATGTTTGAATAGGATGAACGGTCCATTTTCGACTGCCTCACTGTGTATGAAGACTGAGAAATGCATAAACCCTCTCTTAATAGATATTTTTGTTTCAGTTTCTGACTGAAATATGTCATTGTTAAAATACAGCAATAATTTATCTTAATGTGATTATCCTGTTAATTGTTCAGTATCTCTCTTGTATGCTAAGCATTTTGTGAAAGCAATTTCTCATTTTTAAGCCACATTCATATTAACCTTATCTGTTGAAAAATAATGTTGACATAGTACTAAATGTTTCCTTGCATTTTGGCAAACAAGCAAATTATCTCCCAGTCCTGATCAATGGGGTTATTTCTTAACATTTAATTGATATTTCACTGGTTGGATATGATTGTATGCGCCTCTGAAACACTGGGTAATTTGATTCATCACAAAAAGCATATCACTTTATCTGTCCCAAGAGAGCTTCAAGTAAACCCTTCATGTTTGGAATAAAATTACTGAGATTGTATCATGCCTGAAAATAGCCATATCTGATCTCTTCTTACAGTCCACAGACTTGCTAGCTGTACCAAAGACTTGCAAAATGTGCTGCAAGTGACCATAGCCTTGTTTTCCCACTGCTGCCATTAGTGGGCTAATGGCCTTTACCACTTAATCTGTGTATCATTTGATGCTGAAACTGTGCAATGCACTGCTGAACCTTCAGGCCAGAGTGTATTCAACAGATCGAAGATCAAAATGTAACCACTTACATTTCCAGACAACTTAATCTGGTTCTACAAAAGCTCTCTCTCATTATACCCCATTTCTTATCTTTTCTTTTTTTGAGGGAACTGCAAAAATCACATGAAAAACTTATAAAAAACCAAGCAAACAAACACACAGATTACAAAAAAGTCTACTTCATATGGAACGCATACCCCTGTCCACTAGTGCAAGAAATCCTACCTCTCAGCAATAGCTCTGTGGGGATTATTTTCCCCCATATTTTCCAAAGCTGTGACTGTTCAGACAAATAGCATGCCCAAGACTGGAAGTTGAATTGTGAATAAGCAATAGCCAAAATCTCCTCATCCATTTTAATCTGAAAAATCTTGATCTTTAATTGCACCATAAATATGGGTCCAAAAAGGTGCCAAAAATTAGCATGAATAGTGCTAATAGTGCTAACTTTCATGACTCTTTTTCTGTGAGTTGGTCACTGCAAAATCCATTCTTAGGTATTTGACCATTAAACACCTTCAGAGAGGGTTGGTCAGCCAAGAACTATCTTCTTTCCCCCCTACTTATTTGTTAAGTTTCTGAGAAATACAGAGGGAAAATTGTGTTTTCAATAAAAATAATATTTAATTAAAATATTTTCTTTCAGTAGAAAGGTTTGTCTTGATGAAAAACAGATTTTTTTTTTTCACTGAAAGGCACGTTTCAAATGAAAACATACACAGAATAGATGTGTTATGCAGAGCTCAGTCTGAGCACACAGGAAGATGAATGATTGCTTTTGTAGTGTGAGGGAAAGAACAGAAAGACCAGCAAGGGAGACAGAACAGTAATCAATGGAAGAGATGACTAAGCTAGTTTTATTTCTAGCAGCAGAGGTAGAGGGGGGAAAAGACACATTTAGGAGCTATTACACAGGCAATAGCGACAGGATTTAGAGTCTGAATAAGAGGGCCTTCTGAATTAAACTATCCATCAGCAGGGTGTCTTCAAAAGGAAATGATGCAAAAGCTGCTTCATATGCATGTTCTCACTAACAAAATTATAGGACATTACAAAACGGGAAACAGATCGTTTGCTGACAGATCAGTTATGAAGAGAGTTTCCGACAGCACCAACTACGGTCAAGGAAAGGATTTAAACATATGCTTAATTCACCCATCCATCACAGGTTCAAAGCTAAATAACCCTTGGGATGATAGTAACTTAATAGCTCCCAAGTTTTAATGTATTTGTTCTTGCCGTTGTGAAGCTTGAAAGCTCTATTTATTACTTCTGATTTAGAGGAGCGAACTTAAGCGCATTTAGAGTTGGTTTCTAATTCCCGCTGTGCTCCGTTCTTTTGAGGATCGGGGACTATAGATCTGTGCTGTGCACCCAGGCAAGTGTGGAGAGACCTGATCCGCTGCCAGCTGAGCCTGCTTGTAAGCAGGGCTACTTAATGTGGACACAGCCCCGTTCCAAAGCTCCTGGAACCGCCTTCTCTTCCTACGGGCATGCCAGCTCCCCAGAAAGCCGGCTCCAAGACTACTGTGCCGTATTAAGTCATGGAGATGTAAATATCTTTGCCACTCATCACTGACAGGCAGCAAGATTGAACCCAGCTTTATGAACTCAATCCTAATTCCATAATGCGAGGTCCTTTTTTTTTTTTTTTTTCTCTCCAAGTGTCTTCCTTTTTCCTTTGACTTAATCGGGACTATAGATTTGCTCAGACAGAAACACATTCCCAGGTGCTTCCCAGAACTGGGGCCATTAAGTTACTGAACATACGGATTCCTGGGAAAGCAGAAAAATCTTTACTGCGTTTTCAGGGAAATGACATTCTTAGTGCCACTAAAAAAGGAAGAAAAAAAAAGTACATTTTCTCTTCTGCTTTCTTGAAAGCATGTGAATGACTTGTCAATTGGGAGTGCCTCCCTTGGGTCCAGACATATTCTTACAAAGCCTTTTACAAAGGAAATTCATTTCCAGGGCTCATTAACAAGTGGTTTCAAGATTCTAGACAGGGATTCCGGAAAACTGTTCCAGCTGAGAACAATACATTAAACAGGAGTCAAACTTTACATTGCAGCCCGTAATAATCAACAACTGACTTGAGCATTAATGAACTAACTTTTCCATTAAGTAACAGCTAATGGATTGCTGCAGTCTTATATTGTCTCTGTGCTCCAGTGTCCTAGTTTTCTCCAACTGCTAATTTAAAATGCTTTTCACTGTCACGAAGAGTGCAGTTAACTGCTAAAGAACATTTTTATTGCCCTAAAACAGTAATATATTTGCATTCATTACTATGAGTCTTAAAACATATTACTGATATAAAAGAGAGGATAACAACATGAAGGGTTTGAAGGGCAGTAGATGATAGTCTGAAAAGGGCTCAGAAATGCCTTAAGTATCAGACATAAAATAGGAATGATAAACAGGTTCATTATTTGTTAGTGACGGTTATGCTAGAGGGAACATTTTTTTATATTATTTTTTTCCTTTTTAAAGTTTTATGGAGAGTATATTTCAGTGCTAAGCTGGGCATAAATTAAACATGTTTTACTCGGTTGTTCAGTTAAGAAATAGCAAGAACTAATGAGCTGTAGAGTGGTAAAGCTGTTAAGCTGATGTGAAAGGACTCAGTGGGGCAATCTCTGAAGCATAAAAGAGAGAAAAGCCCCCTTTTCACAGCCATTTGCTCATACCCATGTATTTTGGTTGAGTTTAGCTCTATACCACCTTGATTTATATATGATCAGGAGAGATGCTTCCATCCTGACTGTTTGGAAAGCATAAAGGAAAATATAACTACAACATGAAGAGACCTAGGGATTCCTTAAACAATGAATTTGCCTCCAAATCCTTAATATTGTGGATTTTGGATCAGTTCTCCCATGCCTGATTTTTGTGCGTCATCACTAACTATGACTCTCAAAGATTTAATTTAAAGCAAGAACTGCACAGCTTTTCCAGAATCAGACCAGCATAACAAGTCTGTTGGACCAATATTTCCTTTGGATTGTACTGGGATAGACTGGCGGTTTCAGATCATACCTGCATCTGGCTATTGTCAGGCACAGATACTTCTTCTTTGCTTAGAACTTTTCTCTTTCAAAACTCAGCTTGTCTTAGCCTTAAAGACTCATGCAAACTAAAGATTTACATACAGATTAGTTTAAATATAAAAGGCAAAGAGTGATCCATGAATGAGCAACAAAACTAGGGGAGCTGCGAATCTCAAAACCTTGGGAAATTTTCCCTTGGGATTCTTCTAATCTCTGTACAGGACTTTTCTCACTATGTATTGATGCTTTGGGAAGATCGCACGTCTTATAGGTACCCAGGTGTGGTAATGCATACGAGACACACCCAGTGCAAAACTCAGGTTCTCATTGCCTTCTTTACTAATTGCAACTTGAATTATTTCTGCTCATTTAATTCTCACTAGTGGTTGAGATTGAAATGGTTATCTGACCTATTTCCTTAAAATAATGGATACCATTTCTTTTCAAATAGTCATAGCTTTGAAATCAATCACTGTTCCAGTCTTCACCTATTTCTAAATTTTTTAAACTGTAAGCACTCAAATCCTAGTGTGGCTCCTCTTGAGAAGAAGTTGAAAATACAAATTTACAGAGTAATTCTTCCTAATGAATGTTGCTCTATTGGGTTAGGCAGTGATCTTTTGATTCTTGAAATTAAATATCAGATGTTTCACCATTAGAACTATAAACAAAACCATACATTTTACCAAGTGATTGCAAGGCTATTCTCCAGTTCTCATCCTAGAATATGATGAGTAAACTCACATTTTAGTGACTTTTTAATTTTTGACAGTCTAACTTAGCCTATTTTTGCATCCACTAGGTTTCACATTAGCCCTCAAAATTTCCATGAAACCTAATATAAGGAGATCCAGTCTGCTTTTGGTCTTTAGGTACCACTTCATTTTTTTTCTTTATCCCTCTCAACGCCATTTAATTACCATCATCACTGATATTATTATTGTAGTTGTCACTGTCCTTAGAGCACTCTCATCCCAAAACAGAAGAGCTATCAGCATAAAAATGTCATTATGGAAAGGATGAATAAGTGCTTAGCTGGTGCCTGACCTAATTTTTTAGACTTCATTTATAGCCGATGAATAGAAATTCACCTGACCTGTTTTAGAAATCCACTTTAGAATAAGATGAATCTTTTTCTTAGTAATGTCAAGTTTGGAGGTAGAGGTCTCCACTGTGGTTATCTCTGCTAGGTGGCATCAAACCCATCCTTCACTCCTAGAAAACATGGATACCGAAAAGTATTTTTCCAAACTAAACTCACGTGTCTTTTTTTTACTTCCTCGTAGAGCACACCAAAGTATGTCTCTATGGAGTGTTTGGGATGCAGAAACCTTTTCTGCTCTTTCTGACCTCACAGCCTGCCTCATATGCATCATTAGGATGCCACAGTTCAACCCTCGGAATTTATAGTTCAACCACCATTTGTGAGAAAAAGAAGCTATGAAGGACCACAAACTGAAGCACCAAAAGTTCCACAGGAACTTAAGGAAAAAATTATTAGTGGTGAGAGTGACAGAGCCCTGGCACAGGCTGCCCAGAGAGGTTGTGGACTCTCCTTCTCTGGAGATCTTCCAAACCCGCTTGGACGCAGTCCTGTGCCACGTGCTCTAGGTGACCCTGCGTGTGCAGGGGGGTTAGACTAGATGATCTCTAGAGGTCCCCTCCAACCTTAAGCATTCTATGATTCTATGATTCTATGACCGTGCTCATATTTTAAAATATGTTGACTCTCCTTGGTACTTTTTATTCAACTATATTAGAGCCTCTACATCTGTCAAGAGCAGAACTATATTTTGGAGTCCTGCAGGCAAACTTTGATTGAATATTAGGGTCAAAACTGTTCTAAAGAATCATTAATTTGAAAAAAAAAAAAAAAACTATTTAAATACAGATAGTGTGAAAACAAGCCAATTCAAAGATCAGCCATAAAGATTAGCCAAAGTTTGTGTAATGTTATATTCACTAGTGCAATTCTCTTTTCTTCAGACATAACACTGATTTTTTTTTCCCATTGAAGATTACTGAACATTACCACTGAAATTTTTTCATAACATAAGGTAAAAGGAGCAGCAGCTGGAAATGACTTGCATAAAACACGACAATTGTGGTGACAGAAGCAGAGGTAGCCTCAGGTGTCTGTTTGGCTGAGCAGTTTCTGTTAATCAGTACCACTGCAATAATGATTAGTTTTAAGTCATTATATAACTCCTTTGAAAAGGACAGAACATACAAGTCAAATATCCTCCAAAATCAGCCAGTCTTTTGTGACAAGGTAACAGTGGCTAAAACATGTAGGATGTGGTCACACAGTACAGCCAGCTAGGATTGAGGTTAATGCCATCATAGATGGATCACCCAGTCTGCAAATGGTGATTCCTCATAAATCATTATGAGAAATAGACTGCACCAGTTCATAAATTCAAGGCAAGTGCCTATTTCCATAAGGCCCGAGCAGGCAGACAGCACTGGGGATGCAAACATGCAACTACCACATGCAGCAGTTAATGTGTTAGCATTTTAACAAATTGAGCCACTTCACTGGCCTATTTATCAGTTCAAGCTATTTAGAAATGTTGCTACCATATGTTGTCCATTGAAACGAATGCTAAACACTGCATTTATAAATGGTAATTTATGACTCATAAATGTCTCTGCTATTAGAGTCATTCTGCCACTGTGAATGGAATTGATAGCAGTTTCTGCACTTCATGTTTTGGTGTTTTTTTCACTCCTCTCATTTCAGGGATATTGTTGATATTAAAGCTTTAGTGCCTCATAGAGGATGTTATTTAAAAGGCTGCGTGCATCAGAAAGAGGTTATTTTTGTGTGCTATCCACTCTGTAAATTGGTTTCAGCTTCCGAGGTAACTTATAGAAACACATTTTCAGAGAGACCATTCAGAGGATACAAAGCCACTGAGTAATTTTCAGTTAAATAAAACTGGCTTAAGCACCAAATGAGAACACAAATAGACCTTTGTTCCTTTTCTCTTTCCCTAGCTCCCCTGAAACATTTTGTCTGTCTATATTTACCTTGAGTGGGTGTTGTTGAACTCAGAAATGGTTATTTTTAACTCCTAGGTTGATTCCATGTTCCAAAGTGACTTTTAGGATGGAATTTTCAAATTTGCAATGCCACTTAAGATGGCATTCATCTGCTATAGCACTAAACATCTCAAAGTTACTTACAAAACTGTGTGGTAAGTACAATTCCCACGAGTCCGTTCATTCTGTCTGTCTTGGACAGACCTTCACATGGAATGAATTGCTCTCAAGAGAGGACTAAAAAAGGAGCCTTATGAACTAATTTAGACCAGATATTGACTTTAAAAATAGCTCAAATTAGGTAGGAGGAATTTCAACCAGGGAAAACCCTCTTGGAAGTCTCAAATATGTCTGTACAAACATCCAGAGGCATCCAAGGAAACTAGATTTGTGTCTAGAAGACACTGTCTCAAACCGTATCTTCTCTTCGCAAATATAAATCCAATGTATTTGACAATAGCTGCACAGGCAATCATTCAATTTGAAAATTTCCCCCAAATATATGAACAATGTATGTAAGGTTGCCTGTTACACAGATTAAGAAAATATATATCACTATGATTATGTCATTAGTTTCTTTCCTGCAATCCCTAATGTAGACATGTGACACTGCACGGAAGCAAACTGTTCTGGATTAGTACTGAAAGACCTATTTTAAAGAGAAAACAACCCTTCGCAGGGCCATTATGCCCTGCTGGTAGTCAGTGCTAGGCATACAACCAGAGTCTTCAAGAAGGAATATTGTTTGCACCCAGCTACTGAAAGTACTTTTGGGGCATTATTTTTACAAAGACACCTAAAGAACAACACACATAAATCTTAATTTCTTGTTTGTCTTGCTGCTGGGCAGGGTGATCTAAGAGTGATAACGATAGTTTAGGCCTTCTGTGTCCTTTTTCACACACAACCCGTATGTGTCTGCACACAGGTTCCTTTTTCCAGAAGAAAAACACATTTTATTTTCACCTGTGGAATGTGTGTGCTTATCTCGTAGGGATGTTGATAGGGGAAAACTTGATTCCTGAGCATGGGGTACCTAAATACCATGGTTATGGTGATCAAGAAAAGGGATGGACAATCGTTTATTAAAAGCAAAATCATAGAATCATAGAATCATAGAATGCTTAAGGTTGGAAGGGACCTCTAGAGGTCATCTAGTCCAACCCCCCTGCACACGCAGGATCACCTAGAGCACGTGGCACAGGACTGCATCCAAGCGGGTTTGGAAGATCTCCAGAGAAGGAGACTCCACAACCTCTCTGGGCAGCCTGTTCCAGTGCTCTGGCACCCTCACTGTTAAAAAAAAAAAAATTCCTGAAGTTCCCATGGAATTTTTGGTGTTTCAGTTTGTGGCCATTACCTCTAGTTCTGTCGGTGGCCACCAGTGAAAAGAGGCCAGCACCATCCTCCTCACGGCCTCCCTTGAGGTACTTATAGACACTGATCAGGTCCCTCCCAGCCTTCTCTTCTCCAGGCTGAACAGGCCCAGCTCCCTCAGCCTCTCCTCATAGGGCAGATGTTCCAGGCCCCTGATCATACTTGTAGCCCTGCGCTGGACTCTCTCCAGCAGCTCCACATCCCTCTTGTACTGTGGAGCCCAGAACTGGACACAATACTCCAGATGCGGCCTCACCAGGGCTGAGTAGAGGGGCAGGATCACCTCCCTCGACCTGCTGGAGACGCTCTTCTTAATGCAGCCCAGGATCCCATTGGCCTTCTTGGCCACGAGGGCACTTTGGACTATGTAATCTGCTGAGGTTGTTCGTCTACATGAGAATGTAAGATCCCTTTTTATTGTTATATTATATAGACTGTCTTTAGAAGAGAAATTTAAAAAAGGATCAGACCTGCTCTTAAGGACTGCAAGGAAGTAGGATGTGAAATAAAGGTTTCATTTAAAACAGGATGTGTGGAACAGGTAAAGCAAAATGCAGTTATTAAAGGGATATGTTATCCATGGCAATAACAACAAAAACTTATGTAGCAACATCTATGAGGAAATCTCTTCCAAATACCTCCTACAAACTTTAGACCTAGACACTAGACCTCCCCTACCAAGAGGACTTTTTATCAGCGAGATGCAAAGAAATGAAATGACTTGCTCAACACACAGGCATTACAGTGGCAAAATCCACAGTGGAAGACAGGATTGGAGCTCCCTCTTGCCCAGTTTTAAGGAGTTTTGGACTATTGTGCTTCTGGTCTGTGCTGTGAGTGTTATAGCTTTTGCAGCTGAAGGGGAGTCCTGTGTGGTCAGCAGATGAGTGAGAGTGTTGAAGGAAATGGAATTGGTATCATGCAGTTTTATTTCCTCTTTCGAAATGCTGTTAATTGTTGAGTGGAAAGGGATTTTTTTTATATTTTTACTTTTTTTTTTTTTTTTCTCCAAAGACCCTTTGCTTCCTTTCACTCATTTGGAAGTAAATGTTCCTTTTGAATTCTCAGCTGAAAAACAACAGCAACAACAAGTTGGGATTCCCACAGAAATGTTTCCTTTAGAGTCTATGTTTTATTTATTTTTTATTCAAAACAACATCTGTTTGTTTGTTTGTTTTAATACTTATGAAATGCCAAGACAATTTGTCTACATATTTTGTAAAGGCTAAATTAAATCCAGACTTGAGAGCTTGACTTTCAGAAGCACAGGTCACTCACTTACTACTCTGGCTAAAGTAAAAATCACATTCATGAACTCAACACCTCTGACTCATGGAAAAGCTACTTAGAAATGTTTGACTTTGTTTTGATAACTGCATCACAATATTTGCATCCAGTGATTCAAAAAGAAAGGCTGTTTTAAACAACTGTTTAGAAGTCTGGTCTGGTATGCGTTGCTAAATTCAAGCATCAGTCCATTAGAGTCAGTGAGATTTTCATTGAAAATTAATAAAAATTGAAACCAACAGACAGCAGGTGTTAAAGAATATTTCCTGGCAAAGAAATAGCTTTTTGGCTGAAGAGAAATATTGGAGGATTTATTTACATTACTTTTAACTTGGGCAAGCTCTTAGAAAGCTTCTGTACTTCAACTGCCTTCTGTGGTCCTTCAAATTCTGCACTACTCCTTGCCAGTGAGGAGAAAAGGACATTATTTTATTGTTGAAGGGGAGTAAAATACTGACCCATGATACTTCCAAGTGATGAGGGATTTTTTAGGAGTAGAACCCAAATGATGTTTTATATTCTTTTTACCAGCAACAGTGCCACCTAAAGAAATGGTCAGAGCGAATAAGTGCTCGTATTTTTAAAGTGAGTGATTTTGTTCAGGATCTGAACAAGGTGGCAACGATAGTATTTTACATCCTCAGCCATCCTCAGTTTGCCGCAGTGACTTCTGGTGTTCTGTAAAGTCAGCGGGGAGAAACAGACATTTGAAAAGTGAGATTCGTTTGACTTATTTTCAGTGATCAGAAAGGATGACATGAGCTGCACCATACCCTGTGTCTTTCTAAACCAACAATAAAGGGAGCCCTAGGTGACTGACACAGACGTGAATGTCTGGAGTGTAAACTTTTTATAAAACAGTCCCAGAAAAAAAGAAACATTCCATGTTTTGATGTTTCATACAATAGCCATAAGTAACACCTAAGGGAGGAAGGAAGAAACAGTTTTTTTGACATAAAATGGACAATGGCTGTGCCAGACTGGAAAACAAACAAACAAACAAAAAAAACCCCTCTTGTCTAGAGTTGAAGTGTAGGTGGGTTTTCTTTAAAATACTGCTCCTAATAAAACATCTAGATTATTCAAGCGTTATAAGGTCATAAGCTGTCGTAGAAGAGCAAACCACTCACTCGAGCCTTGAAATGGTGCAGTAAGCTCAGAAAAGAAAAAGTCCACTCAAGTTTGTTCCGTAGCACTTTTCAGAAGGCTATTGCCAACTCCACAGGGCACCTCTGAGGTGATGAGCACTTTTTTGGGGGTATACACACCAGCTGGTAAATATGAATCTGCAGGTTTAATATTAGGGATTTTTGTTTTTTGTTTTGTCCTCTTTTATTTTGGAATATCAGCAGGATGCTGATACAATATCGGCTTTTTTTCCACAGCTGACAAAAGTCAGTTTCTGTTTTTTATTGTTTGTGTTAGCAAATGAGTACATAGTGATCTGTAAATATTTTCCAACTTCCATTTAACTTTCTAAAAATGATGGTTTTGTTAAACATGAAGAACTCAGGGTAACTGAGGAATGAGAGAAAACATATTCTTACAACTTTTCAAGTAAATATTTCCTTAATGTTGTCTAAATTTGAAATAATTAAAATTAACCATTCTCAAAAACTAAAGCTGTGCTTCAGGGTTGTACCAGATATCTAAAGCATTCAAGGCAAAGGCCGATCTCAAATAAGGCTAGTTTGTTTTGAAGGTAAAAACTGTTCTTTTATCAGCTTGCTTTGCTTGGTTTGAAGCATCTGATATTAATCATACACATAGGTAATCTGGTCCATCTAACCCAGTTTTTGTCCCTAATAATGGCCAGAAAGAGGATGACAGTGGAAGACCTATAATGCTAGGCAAGCTTATGCTGAGACTTTCTTCAGCATATCAAATACTTCAGGAATCTGCAGCATTCAAATAGCTTCCGTTTCTACTATGCCTTCTGCCTGCTAGGCTCCTTCAATGTTTTTAATATTTTTATTATAAAAAAAAAAAAAACACAGAAACCCAATTCCCCACTCACCCCCTGTATACTACATAAAGCTTTCTAGACCTCCAGGAGGGTTTCCCTCACCTGCTTCTTTTCAGGGTGAAGATGTTCAGATCCCTCAGCAATTGCATACATTAAACCATTCACCACTTTCCACCTGTCTTGTAATTGTCCCCTGATCCTCCTTGAGTGAGACACAGAGAGTAATAAGATTTTGATGGCCTAGAGGGTATGGTTCTAATTCAGCAGAGCAATTCTTGAGGTCTTACTAGTCCAATCAAGCCCTGCAAGTTCAGTCCTGACAGCTGAAAGGATTTTCATCACAGATGTTTTCAGTTTAGGGATTGTTATTATATCCACTAGAAAAACATCTCTCAGGGAAATTCACCCCAGTGTTAGAAATTTCTCCCCAAAATTACTGTAATTTAATTTGCTTCAATCAGAAAAGCTTAGAAGGCAGATGGGGAAAAAGAAGCAAAACTTACAGAGAAAGTAAAATAGAAATTTCCTTCATAATTATAGCCTAATCTCTTCATCATTGAAAGAACCAGAGTCAGATATCTGCCTTATTTTCTTGGGACTGAAAGATAGATAAGAATATCATAGTTTTTTCCTCTGAAGACTTTTTTCCTCTCTCTTTCTCTTCCCAGATAGAAAAAAAAGGGCTAAATCTTAACTATAATGTAATATCACTCAATATACTTTTGTTATGACTCTAAGTTTGACTGCCAAATACAACAGGCACCACTAACAGAGAGGTGTAACGTGGTAGACACATTGAAGACTTTACGATGTTGGCAGATGGTTAGACAGCCTACCAATAAATATAGAGATAAAAGAGGAAATTAGTTTTGGCTTTGAAAGTTACTGAAATGAAAGTAGCACCAGGAGCCGCTGTTAAAAGGTGGGATTTGTCAAACTCGATCTAGATGTAAAATAGAGACAGTTGCATATGAAGGTGTCTTCATAGTACTGTGCATTTCTATAGTTTCTTTATAGTCCTTCTTAGTATATTTGCTCTCTTTATAGTCACCATAGTCTATATAGAAAATCATAGTCATTTCTAGGGCACGAATTATAGATTCATGCTGGCTGGAAGGGGCTTCTGGATGTTTCTAGTCCAACCCAGGACTCCAAAAATCCAAACATCTCAGTGAATTTTCCTTTTAATATCTCTAACAATGGAGATTTCCCCATCCTTCTGGGCAGCCAGTTAAGTGCTTGACCACTTTCATCAGTATGTAGAATTTTTTTCCTTATTCCTGACCCGTAATTTCCCACATTCCAACTTCCATCTTTTACCCCTGTTCTTATTCCTGCGCACATTCCAGTCTGGCTCCATCTTTTCTATACTGGCTCATCAGATATTTTAAGATCCAACTTAAAGCTAAAGAAATCCAGACTCTCAGCCTCTCCCTGTATCTCATGGGCTTCAGCTCCCTTAATGGTCTTCTGCTGGACTTGCTCCAATATGCCAATGTCTTTCATGTACTGGAGAGCACACAGCTAAGCCCACCACTCCAGAGGTAGTATGATTCAAAATACAAATGATTTGATTTACTGCAAGACCACACTGTTAATCCCTGATGAATTTCCCGATGACCAGAACCAGCAGTACCTTTCTACAAAGCTATTTTCTATTTGGTAAGGCCCCTATCCTGACTGCCAAAGGGTTTAAGACCAATTGATTTTACAAGTAGATATTTCCCTCCATAAACTACAGAGGCAATCCAGTACCTCAGGTAGGCCCAGCATAGTATAAAAGCTATAAGTAAGAGGGATATATCTGCAAGCTCTTCCAAATTCTTGCACTTGACCAACAGTGGGTTCAATACTTTGGAGGCAATGCTAATGTTGTTAGCTTAGAATAATGTAGGGATGCCATAGAGGGGCTTTCAGGGGCAAGAAGACATAAAAACCTCAGAAAGGACTGCCCTCTCTCTTGAGCTTTTGCTTAAATTTATTTCTTAATATAAAATTGCTTCCTAGGAACTTAACACAGGACTTAGATTCCAGGAAGAATAGAGTATCTTACCTGCTGTTTGAACATTTCATGTTAGGCTTGTAAGTAAAACAAATTACACTCAGTACTACACACATTCATTTTTTTTTTTCCTTTTTATCCTCTAGAAGACACATCTGCTCAATATCAAACAGTAACTTGGTGAGAAATAGTTAAACAGTATTTTCATTTTCTTTTAACTTCAATACTTCAATTCTTCCTCCCCATTTTCCTGAATCCCCCCTTTCTTTTTTCCTTTTTTTTTTTCCTTTTTTTAAAAAATTACTGATTCAGAACCAAATAACTGTGCATCGAGGAAAGGCAGCCCACTTTCTATTGAAAGCAGCTGGTTTAAAAACAGTCAGAGAATTAGCTATCATAAACATCCACCCTACCTCTTTGTGAAGTTCATTTTTTGATTTTAACTCACTCTCTTCTTTCATAATAGTATAGTGATAATGGCAGAACAATAATCTTTTTACACATTCAGCAGGTTTCTACCTAGCAAATAACATCTTACACATCAGTTAAAGCAATAGGCATATATTTTCAATAGAAGATTTTTCCTCCATCTGTTCAGATGGTGCATTTTCCAGCTAAGCTATCACCAAGCTTGGTAGCTAGGAAAAAATAAAAGATGCATTAAAAAAAAAATAGCATCATTTTGTAACTGCCTTAGCTGGGAATAGATGAATCTTCATTTAACATGAATACTATCTGAAACATATCAGCTCTGCAACATAGTGGTCAGCATATTGGTTTGGATTAATGCATTTTTTCCTGCTTCTCAAAGTAGAATGAGTTGTGAAGTTACAGAGCTCACGCCTTTTTATGAGGAAATTAAAGACTGTAGTAACTCTTACATAGCTCTGTCAGAGCTGAGTGAGTAACAGAAGCAAATCTTGGAATAAATCGTCTTGGATAAATCCCCTCTTATCTATGTTCTCCCCTTTCCATCTTTGTTTATTTTTTATTTTTTAGCAGAAATGGCTTTTTCCAAAGAGTGAAGAGCCCGTCCTCAGGGAGGGAAGTGAAATGGATGTCAGATAGCTGTCTTCACAGTTTTTATTCCAGAGTTGTGCAATTCTTCAGAGCTTTAAGAGCAAAGCTGATGAAGTTCAGAAATGTATCTGTCAGGTTCACATTCCTTATTGTAAATTTCCATATTCAGAAGATTCTCTGTGAAGTACTCATTGCAACTTAGAAGTAGTCTACATCCCCATTACAGATATCTTTCTATGGCCACATTAGAGCCAGTCCTGGAGTCAGAAGTGTAGAGGAGACTGCAGAAATGCAGATAAGTGCAGAAGGCATCATGATTTACCAGATAGCACTGATTTATCTCAGGGGACACAATGGTGGAATATGAGGAGCCCTAGGAAGAAGATGGAGATCTGCACATCGAGCAACAGATAAGGTCCCAGACCTAGGAATATAACTAAACTATATTTTGGCCCAGTACTGTAATAGCAATAGATTGTTTAGAGAGGTTTAAGAACTTCATCCTAATTTCTCATCTAAATCATGGCCCCTAATTCCAAATAAATACTTGACTCTCAAGCTTTTATGATTTTCACCTGTCTTCTGGGTTTTTTTTTTTCTCTGAGTTGTCTAATAAAATAATGTATTTAATGAAAGAAGTTCAAAACCAGCTCCTTTCATTTCGCTTTTCAGTTCATGACCCTCTTTTTCTGTTCACTCAAATGACAATTAATTTGCCTCCTTAAACAGCTCTTTATCTCTCAGTCATCTCATAATTCCTACTTTCCCACCCCTCCCAAGGAACCACGTACCGTCCTCATATATTAAATGCCTCAAAGCCAAAGGCAAAGTTTTAATTTCACTTTGGGTTGCTTTCCTTTTGTAATAATAAACCACCCACAAACACAGGCAAACTTTTGATTTGATTTAACGCCAGCTCTCTGATGTGCCTCCAGCATTGCCTTCTGACTTTCTGTCCATGCAGATGTAAATTATTCAGCGAGGGGTGTTGTAGACATGCCTCCTTCATTAACGTCAGTGGGACTTGTGAGGCTAAGGGAAAATTTGCCCTCCCCACAGGCATCTCATGTTGGAAATTTACACTTTATGGCTGTCTAGGAGGGATATATATCACCACACTCTTCATAACTGTTATTCATTCTCTGGAAGGAAAAAAAAAAAGAAAAGAAAAAAGAGAAGAAAGCTCTGATGTTATTTGCATTATGCAGGCCCTTTGCCACATAACAAAGGACATAAAAATAAAAAATGCTTCTGCTAGTGTTTACCGCTCAATATCATCAAAATGCAAAAGGTAAAGAAGTGCCCAAAAGTCTGCATCATTTGCGAGGTTTGCAATTAATCACACATAATTGCTCACAGTCTCTCTAGTACCTACTAAGTGATTTTGTAAAACATGCTTAGATCAAAGATGTGATCCTGTTGGTGCTTTGTACCCAGCCCGAGATTTCGCTGCTGATGGGATGGTTAGTCCAGACCCTGACAGCCCACTGCCAGTAAATCAAGTGGTCCACACCAAAGTGTTATTTGGCCCATGGGCAGTATAGTATCATCATTGTTGCAAAGCATCGAATAATAAGGCAGAGATATATACTAACAATTTGGGATAGCCAGATTCATCTGATTCATTTTAATGAACAACTAGGCCAGAAAAGCAAACTCGACCATCTGTGCTGCAAAGACACTGAATGCTGGAATTTTTTTTTCCTCTTCATTGTCATATTGCTATATCAGCACATGTGCTAACTTCAAACCTTTCCCATAACACATGTGCTCCAATTGCAATCATTTGGATGCAATTTGGTTTATGCTTCCATTTCCCCCCTGTTGATACGAGCAGGGCGGTTGTTGTTGCCGTTGGAAATGCTTTGACATCTCTGTTTCGATTTCTTAATGTTCCTCTATGTGACCTTGTCCAATCAAACCTAACAGGTACTGGCACACACGCGTCTGACTTGATCCGAAAACACACACAATTATGTGCTAGTCGTTTGTGATTTGTAATTGACGGTGCTTAAAAAATATGCATATAGCTTCCTAATGAGGTAAATAAACAGTGCCCTGTTGCAGAATGTGAGAATGCAGGAAAAAGCATCTTACATGTCTGTTCATTGAATATTAAACTTCTAAACTTGAATTAATGCCAGGTGACCTATAAAAAAACCAAAAGTAAATAAAAAAGAATGCAGACACATTAAGAAATCAGCTTCAGTCTGCATGTTAACAGCTCTTTCAGTCACTTTTGCCTGCATTCAGCTACTCAATTTTAACTAACCCCTCAACTTCTGTCCCTGTTCACCCCAAGCTTCCATTAAAGTGATGAGGAGGGAGAGAGTGAGAGGGTTGCTTCAGCATCACCAGGATGATGTGCTTAATCCAAGATCTTACTCACCCACAATGAGACACCCAATGGAAAACCTTCACTAATGAACCTTTTCCACTTTGGGGGCATAACTGAATGCTTGCATGTGTCTGTGCTCTGATCTGAGTGGATATATCAGCTCAGTTGACACTAACTCAGGAATCTCTCTTATTGCTATAGGCAGGCATAACCTTATTATTAAAATTACTATTGGGTTAAAATGAAGCGCACCAAACAGTGCTGGGTGCACTGATTCATGTTAATTGTGATAGCTCCATTTCTCTTTGCTCAGCCAGAGGCGTTTGGAAGCTGATATCTGTTCCATTAACAAATAGGGATGTGACAGTGCTACAGGGTGAAAACATTTTACAGGTGTTAAACGGATGGGCTCAGTGAATGTAAAGCAGAGACAACAGTTGAATAATTTTGATTATTAGCTCTCTGAGTTGAGAGTGGCAGGATGCAAGGTTGCTCTGGAGGAAAGAAGAGAAAGAAACTCAATGATTGGACAAAATGTGGTCACGGTTAAAAAATAATGGCAAAATGATATCTGCATGGTCCTTCCGTGCTAAGCAGTTGAGTCTACAACATATTAGCATAGGCATGGCAATGCTACATGTGGAGTCTCATGGAAAATGCATCCTGTATCTCATGTTTCCAGAAGTCTACTCACACTCATCCTGGCATAAATAGCTTTGCATACTAACCTACTGCCTGAATGCTTATTAGGCAAAACAGAGCTGTCTTCTGCATTGGCTGAACACCAGCTTTGGTCTCGCTTGTTTTTTGAAGAGAGTCTTTTGCTTCATTTCTATAACTCCTTTTATTCTTATCCCTTCGACTCTTTTAGCTGATGAGGATTTTTTGCTGGATCTTGCTTTTGAGGAAAAACCTTTTTAAAATTTGTAGGGATACTTAATAGATTTTAAGATTCAAAGAGACTACAGCGATTATCTAATATATTCTCTTATGCAACATCAATTTAGTAAATTCTGTATGAACTCTCACAACAGCCCCTTAGCAAACTTGGACCAGGTGAAAAGACAAGTCCGAATTAAAAATAAATATCCTTAAAGAAGGAGAAAAAATATATTGGTTTAGTGAGAAAGAAACACTTCATTTCATCATAACAGTTTGGATACCTAAACACAGATGTCTCATGCCTTTAGTGTGTCTGACACTTCTACAAGGGCCTGATGAATGTAACCCAAGTGTCACTTGAAGACCTGTGCCATGGCGAAGTGACAACTGGAGGTCACATATAGAATCCACAGCATTTAATGTGAAAGCTCCTAAGTTTAGGCAGTTGAATCCCATCCAAAGTTGTTGTATTCAAAGTGGCATTTTGTTTCAGCATTTGTGGTTTTTACTATACCAGCAAACACAACCATACACAAAAATACTAAAAATGGAACAAGACACCATATTTGGGTGCACAGAAAAATTCTATTCTACCCCCTTAAAAATACTTTTGTTTCAGCAGACAAAAGAGTTCTGTCTCTTCCTGCCATCTGAAAAAAAAACCCCAACCCTTTACATTTATTCTCTCTCCACAACCCTTCCAAATACTTCAGGTTTACCTAAATATAAATCACCTAATTCCAAACCAAGAATCAGCAAATCACCCCTGTTAGAACTGCCCATGGATATAAAGAGAGCCTAGAGAAAAAGCTTTGGTAGGATGTCTGATACTCGCCTGTCTAAAATGAGGCAAAAGGAAAGGCAGCCATATAGACATTGCCTTCTAGGTCTGGATTCCTTAAGGCAGGATTTTACTGAAGAGTATGCACAGTTTGGGGCAAGTGGGAGGGGTTGTGATTGTTATTAATAACATAGCTTAGGAGAAAATTACCTAAGACCCTCACTACTGTTTAATGAACTTATGATGGAAATGACAAATTTACAGCAAGAGAATTTAGTTATTTAGTGGATTACTTGCTGATAAAAATCAATGAAAATACCCCAATAAGGATTTATATAGTTACAATATTATTAAAAGTTTATAACTGCTTGCTAATTAGCATCAATAATGAAAATTAATGTGGCTACACACACTTAAGTGTTTCACCCGGTAATGAGGAAATGAACAGTGTCATGAAATAGTGCTAATAATTAATATGACATACATTACATTTTATTAGACAAATAGTATGTCCAAGGCTTTACCAAGAGAAGGAAATACAATTACTCAGCCTGCGTTTAGCATGCAGTGGTACTGACTTAGCACTCCAGCTAGAGATGTTGGTAACTATGCTTGGTGGCATAGGTGCATCCAAAGTAGATGCCATATCACAGAAAAACAGTGCTGACACTGAGGAAACGTTTGTTATTTCTCTGTATTTCAAATTCTTGTTTGCAAATGTTGTATTTGGAAAATATGTTTGCCAAATCATAAAAATGGTAAAGAAAAAAATATGTGGGGGGATGGGAGTGAAGCTTTGACAGTAGAGCTGCATATCTGCAAAGAAAAGGTGCATCAAAAACACCAAATACATCAAAAGTTCCACAGGAACTTAAGGAAAAATTTTTTTAACAGTGAGGGTGACAGAGCACTGGAACAGGCTGCCCAGAGAGGTTGTGGAGTCTCCTTCTCTGGAGATCTTCAAAACCTGCTTGGACACAGTCCTGTGCCATGTGCTTTAGGTGACCCTGCGTGTGCATGGGGGTTGGACTAGATGACCTTTAGAGGTCCCTGCCAACCTTAAGCATTCTGTGATTCTATGAATTCTGTCAAAGAATTTGCATATCTCAGAGTTAGACCTTATAAAAGCATCAAAAGTTTGAGTCATTGTGCCAGTACCTGCCCTCTCTGCAGAGGTCATTTGGATCAGCATTACAGCTGAAGCAACCAACACGCTTGGTTGAGAATTACCTGGGAAGAAGCATGAAGGACAGGAGTGCTTTCCAGATCTTGATCTTTTCTGAATCTTAGCAGCGTTGCCAAGGAGGTACCATCCCACCTCAGGATCACAGTCCGCATTCTTGATTGAAAGTACATGTTTATGTCTTTCTTTTCCCAAAGCAGTTAGTGTTTTGACATTCATATAATAGCTTGATGAATACAGAAATCCTAGGCAGTGGGTCCCCTAACTTTAATGTCCTTTTTTTTTTCTCTTCTGAAATTGTTCAAATGCCATCTTCAACTCCTTTGGGTGTCCACTAACAAGCAGGGTAAACAAGTTGTTTTATGAGCTGAAAATTGGAAGAGATATATAGAAAATTGCAAGCAGATGCTAGAACACAGAGCACCTATTTCTAGCTGGACATCCTAGAACATACTCTTTCTTCAGATTTATTCCTTCTCTTGAAAGCAAAAGATTAATCTTAAATTCCTTCCTGCAAAAAGGCAAAGATTCTAGAAAATGAAGAGAAAACACTTCCAGCCTATTCTGACTTATAATTATGATCCTTTTCTATTATAAATTGTGAAAGTCAGCAACAGTTTTCTGGTGTCGTGTTGAAGCTGTGCCATTATGTGGGAAATTTTTTGATGATTCTTTGGATAGGGATTCCTCCTTTAGGAAGAGAATAGGAACTAAATTCCTGCAGGGAGGAATTGAACCTAGCTTTGTCAGTCCTGCAGGGCTCCTATAACCACAGAGTTATTGTTATAAAGACAGATTCTATCATTACTTTTTCAATCTCGTTCTCTGGAGGGAAGCTAGATGAAAGACTTGGAGGATGTAACAGATTCACTGTGCTCTTCTGAAGGACAGCCATGAGAGCCAGGGCCTGTTATTCTGTTCTTCCCTCCTGCCTGGACCATGAGTTCATCTACAAATTAAAAAGGTTTTATCAACTTTTTATCAGGGTAATGTTGTGAGAATAATTGATATTTGTTAATCATTGTGGGAACCTTCATAGAAATCCACAAAATACGTAAGGTCTTTTATTGATGCAGCTCGTTTGACCACTTTCAGACATTTCATGAAGTAAATTGGAAGTTAACTCTCATTGCAACTGATTTACCTTTATAATACCCAACACATCTTGCATTCAGAGATTTATTATACTGAATACCACTTTTTCATATGATATTTGTTCCTAAAATTGATCGTGAATTTATGCATAGAATAGCTCCAGTTTCCTTACTACCTAGAAAAATCTTATAAAAAAGCTTATCATAGTGAACCCTCAGTTTTTCAATGACTCTTCATTTGTTATCTTCCTGTACTCCATGCTTATTTAAAGAATATGTTTAAAATACAATTGCAGAGATGTATGACACCTTTTCCCTTCACTTCATCATATATAAGTAAATTAATACAATGAAAGGAATCGAGTTTCCCAGACTGTTACATGGCATCAAAGGACTAATTTTTCCTATCTGTCCTCCTCGGATTTAGTGTTCAAAGTATTGACCTTCTTCACAATGACTCACTCTGGTAGAATGTTTTCCCAAGGGATATTTGTCCGGGAGGCAAGTGATTTTATTTCAGATCTCAGTTAGAAAGTCACCTTTTTTCTGTTTACGTTGCTTTGGAGAGGTATCTTCATCTTTGTGTTCAAAAACTGTTTCTAATATACTTTTCTATTATCTGGATTACCAAAATAAGATGATTTGTAAGGTTGGCTAATTGACACCTAATTTTATACCTCTAACTTGTAGATGTTCCATCTCAGCTGTAATTCTAGGTTCTTTTTGAAGACTATAGGAATAAACAGTCTGTTTTAGGGTAAAATTAATCTAATCCTGAATTAGAAATTAATGAATGTCAGAAAACTCCTTCTTTAAAGCCCCCCCCTTTTTTTTTTCACAGATAATAAAGAGCCAGTGATGAGTAGGTAGGATGGAGACATCTGTACTGTAACTGCCTAGAGTTAGGGAAGATGAATCTCATTCAGAAACGAGAACTAGTGGTAGCATATCTGAGACCACAAGAATATGTTTCCTCTCTCTGCTCTTCCATTTGGGGAGGAATACAGCAGAGCTGGCCACACATCACAAATAAGATAAAAGGCACAACCAGAAGTGAAGAGTTTAGCACAAAGCCATATGTAGAGCGGCTCAAAGCTGCTGACAAATAATGCTGAACTTCTAACAAAATGCAGAAAATCAAAGCCTATTCAAAAAACATTTAATGAATGAGGGTTGTGGGGGGAGGATGGAGGAGATGGGGATGGAGAGAAGACAGGAGAAATTCATTTAGTAAATTGTTCAGCAAGAAGGCAAGTGTAATCTCAGCCCTATAGCTAGTCCCTCGGGGTTGTTAAGTGTTTCCCTGTATTCAGCAGAACAGAAAAGGTTTACATCACCCTTCCCAGCAGAATGATATTTGGGCTGCGTTTTCTCCAATCTATTTAACATCCTCATTTGTATTCTACTTTTTTGAATTCTATTAAAATGGTGATGGTTTTCCACAGTTCTGCTAAACTCTGCTATTCTGCTGTCCAGTGTTAAATTACAGACCTTTCCCCTTCTCTCCCTCCTTTTCCATTCCTTTCTTTTCTGCTCCACCTTGAACCTCCCTGAGGTATTTGCATTTATGTGGCAAGTATACTGATTTTTTTTCACATGGTTTGCTCCAGCATGACATGAACTATTTAATTGTAAATTATTAAGTCATCTGTACTTTTCTGAAATGGTTCATAGTGGAATGACAGGAAATTATTCCTAGTGGATTGACAGGATATGATATGATGAAATCACGATTCACATGTAAATTGGATGTCTGCTGATAGAAATCCAAAATCCACTGAGAATTCACAAAAAGAAAATGCTGCAAGGTTTATCCATTGGGTAGATTATTTATTAATGAATAGCCCCTGTATTAAGTCTGTCCACTGATAGTTATTGAAACCCCAGAGGGATTTTTTATTTTCCTTTAGTTGTGGTTTGATGTGAAGGTTTTAGACAAACAGCAACATTTTTATTCCACCTGTATACGTCTTCCCCTCAAGTATCTAATCTGTCAATCATCTATATACACATGTATATATATAAATATAAGGTCTGACCACTAGCTGGCATAATTCACTCCAGCTTTCTACACTGAATGGAATTGTGCCAGGTTACCCATGCTGATGTTCTGTAAACCACAGATTAAAGTATACACAGCTACACAGATATTGTCATGCTTCCTTATTTTAGCTCCTTCTAGAAAGCTGTCTGCACAAATTATCTGTCTGGCTTCCTCTGATTTACTTTAAAAGTGTTACATTAATTTTAAATGCAAATTGCAATAATTAAATTTGACCTTATAAACTATCAGATGTGATGGGAATTTCCCTTCCTGATTTTTTTTTTTCTCAAATTGGAAAGGAGCCAAATCAAACAAGAAGGGAATTTCAAATTCGAAACAGATACCTTTGTGGTTAGGGATTCTGCTACAGTGACAAAAAAGAAAAAATGTACATTTATATATTTATGTATGTGTGTGTGCGTGTGTGTGTGTAGAATGTTTGTATAAAATAGATGTTAATCACCAAGTATCTGAGGACTTTAAATCTGTATATAGAACTGATAGCAGTTCATCTTTTGTTGTTAAGAGAAAACAAAAACAAAAACAATCAAACTGACCCACATACATATATATGTATATATATATATATATATTTCTTTTTTTAATAATGGATACTTGCAGATACCTCCTAAGGTCCTATTCCTCCTGTCATGTTTAAAGAGTTTATTGTTTCCAGAAAAGCTTTTGCTGCTCTCTCTGGAGACTGAGCTGATCTAAGGTAATATTAATTCTGTGCCTCTCTCTTGTCGGAATTCGACTTCAAACGGAATAAATGAGATGAGAGCTGAAAGAGAGGTTATGCAAGCTGTCATCCTCCATTGTGTTGGAGGCATCAATGACTCTCAGAACAAATTAGGTGTCACTCTACTAAATCGCAGTCAGAAAGGCAAATCAGTTTATAGAAGACTTATTTGGTCTCCCGGAAGCCTCTTGCATTCAGAGCACAGTTAATCCTCCTTTTCTTTCAGTAATTTTTAAAATCCTCATTTTTTTTTATTTCTTTTTAAACAAAGATGAAGCAGAATTTCCTCTTGATGACTCATTCCCCATACAATTCATGCTGATTTGTTCAGTCTAATTTCTCTCGCTCTCCAAAAGAAAGAAAAAGAAAGAGAAAAAAAGTCCCACGGAAGTTTATCTCCCTCCTAAGAGCAAAAAGAGATATGACTACATATGTTTAACTAGAGCTCTTAATTTTGGAATTATGGCTTGAGGAAGAAGTCTGTGATAAAAAGTCTGTCTGAAGAAAACAAAAAGAAAAAATTTCCAAAGTTTGCCAAATATGATTCCTTCCAGTTTTGCAAATCTTATTGATTGTATTAATTCTTTATCAAGTGACTCTCAATTTAAGAAGGGGAATTAGCATTACTTAACTAACCAACTAATAGTTCAACTCTGGGACCCTGATTTAAGACTTTTCTTTCCCCTGTAAAGAGATGAATATATATATTTTTTGTATTCTGGGCTACGCAAGGAGCTTTTTTCATTCCTGATAGCTTGATGTGCAATCAGGTTTTTACTCAGGAAGACATGCTCGTGACTTCCTGAAAGAAGAAAATTGCCCTGCTTTTAACAGAATCAGGGCAAAGACAGAATGCATCTCATATAAGCTTAGGTACCTGCCCTAATTCATGAAGGTTATGTCTGTATTAGCAAGCAGCATGGTGCAACAGAAGTAAGCTGCAGACGTGGTACTGACACTTGGTGCTTCCAGCCACATCTACTAACATTTAAGGTGGTTTATTTCAGACCATCTTTAGTATAGGCTTATGAGCTGGAATCCAATAGTAGTAGCAGTGTTTCAAGTGTGTTCTTGAAGAGCACATTTTAGGTTTGTTTCATTCAGAAGTTTTCAGCAACCCTTCCATGTCAAGAGCTAAACATAATAACTGAGGACTATCACAAGATATGCCTCAAAAGTCTTGTTTTAATCCAAACTAAGTTAGTTTCTCATATAGTCAAAGGCTTTAGGAGCTTATAATTAGCACTATAGGGTGCACACCCTGAGGTGAGTCTCAGAAGTCTCAACATCACTTTGTGATTCAATCCATAAGTGACTTGCAGATTCAGCCCCAAATGATTTAGATACACAGGAACCCAGTGACAAGTTTCCCAAGGGATATCAGATTTAATTACTTGAATTAGAGAAGTCTTTGTACTTCACCATGGATTGAGAGCTCAAGCAGGTACGGAAAGTGTCAAATGGCAAGGAAGCTGCCATCAGACTCATTTAGCAGACCCCTAAACTTTCCAATAGGCAATTCTGAGGAAAAATCAGAAATTAAATCCAACTGACAATTATTTAACTAAATAATCAGCCAAACTTCTCCTAAGGCTAAACATGTAAGACAAGTGTGTCCAGTTGTAAAGGAACTAGTGATACTCCCACTCTATTGTAGATACGAAAAATGTTAGTGCACTCAAATGAGAGATCTGTTGCTGAAAGCCCAGCCTGCCTAATTTAAATCAGGGATATAAATGCAGTTCTCCTATTTTTCAGCAAAGTGCTCACACCACAGACGCATTAGGTATTTGAAAAAGAGGCTTTCTGAATCACTGTAGTTGACATTTTTCTGCTTCAAAGGATAAGAAGTGTACTTTTGAACCTCCTCAGGCACAGGATGGAGCTGAACTCAGATCCCCCACATGCTGGAAGACAGATCCAAGACTTGATTAGTCATAAGAACACAGTTAATTTCTTTTCTTCCAGCCTTAAAAATAAAGACTCTTATTTGAGCTTGTTTGTTTGTTTTCATTAAAGAAGAGACAGAGGGCTTATGGCTGCAAATCCCAACTGCATGTAAATGCCTCCTTTCAGGAAAGGCTAGAATGGCAAAATCATGAAATGACAGGGATATTCCTCAGTGTTTTCTGCACATTACCTTAACTTACTAACTATCCTCCTCATTAGTACCAAACCCATTCTGTTTAAAAACCTACAAATTAAGTTCTATGCCACCAAACATTACAATGTCAAAGTGTCTTACATGTGTAACCACATGCCTAGGGAATGTCAAAGGAACTCAGTGCTTTAGTGCTCACAGAATGCAAAATGCTACTGTAAAATAAGATGTCCAAGATAAAAGGAGTAAGCTAGACCAGACTCAGTGTCAGCTCTCTGATATTCAGGTGATAAAATCTTTCTTTCTTCTTAGCACATCGTAAAGGCTCTTGAATGGAGATGCTTGAAGGCAACTAAACATTTTCTACTAATGTTCCTTCCAAGTTCTAAACACATTTGATTTTCTAGTGTTCGTACATATTTTATATTTTTTCCCCTTGATATTGTGTCAAATTAGGTAACTGAAAAGATTATTTGTAGAACTAGATTGTTTTTAAAATCATATTGCCTATTATTTGAGAAGAAAGAGTTTCATATGCATTATGATGTGTACTCACAGCACAGGAGACTTGCTTGTATGAGCTTACTTTACGCAATACAATGGTAGAAGGAGCTTTCAAATAGTGTTGCAGCACAGAGGTAATAAACCAGAAGATAACCATGGCCTCAGATGGTGGGATGCAGGCCCCGTTTTTATATTTGCATTAATTTCCATGATCCACCTGCTCTGTATCACCAAAGTTGGGATTCTCACACTTTGGCTGCTTGATCTAGTTATTTTCCTGGGTTTGCTGTTTTTCTGGGGATATTTGACTGCACTTATGTCTCTCTCATATTTTCTCACTAGAGCTGTTTGGCTGATCATTTGAGCAACAGGTATCTGAGAAAGCAACTTCAGAGGCTGAAGAGTCCTCCCAGTCAGCACACACATGATGTGGGATCCTTAAACCCGATATCACATTGTTTACCTTAGCCAGAACTCATAGCATCAATTCCAGCAGTGGTGATGTTGGTAGATGGACGAAGTATATTTTCCAGGTGAAAGGATGCTGAAAAGTTGGGCCTTTCCCTTATATCATCAGAGTTTAGAATAGAGGAGAGAATCCAGGTGATCCTTTTGCAAACAAAGGGCTAATTCCTGTTGTGTTGGTCACAGTAGAATTCATAGCAATGTGCTAGCAAGGTCCTGTTACTGAACTGACACGTGAATGTTTTCAGTCCTCTCATCCTTGACTACTCAAAGAGAAAAATGCTATGATCTGCCATAGGTAGATATCCTAGTATCTGAGTCTACTGAATCTACTTAATATTCAGTAGATATCTGAAAATTTCTTAATCTTCAAATATACGCATAGTTGCAATTTTATTTTTCAAACATTTCCAAGGTTTGGCCTACAAGAGGGATTTATATAGTAGTCTTACGCTTAAAACATAATAAATAAAATGAGATGTTTTGCAGGGAGAAACTGAAATAGAATGTATTTACCACACAAACGATATTCAAAGCAGTGAGAAAAACAGAGCATGCTGATGCTTAACCACACTTACAGCTTCACTTATTTGATGTACTCATGGAGTACATCAAACATCGGCTGAAAATCAGTGAAAGATGGGAAACAAAGGGGCAGAATAAACAGTCAGTAGCACAAGGTGAACAGTGGGATGCCTCGCCTCATTGTTCTGCATTAGATCTCGTGTTTGAAATCTGTGTTAATGATCTTGAAAGAGGGTAGTACTGAGGTTAGAAAAACTTGCAGATGACACAAAGTTATTTAGCTAGCACGGACCAGAGGGATCCATGAGGAACTTCAAAGAACCTTAACTAAACCATGTGAGGACTAAAGTGAGGGCAAATGAAGTTCAATGCCAATAAATGCAAAGTAAGGCATACTGAAGGGAAAAAAATAAATTAAATGGCTTGTACATCTGACAGGGGTATACATTCACTGTCTCAATCCAGGAAAGCGGTCTGGGTATCAATGAAGACAGATTTCTACACCACATGCAGATAGTTAAAAAAATATATATTCAAACAAGATGTGAGTGTTCATAAGAACTGAGATAGGGGATGATATAGAAAATACTACACTACCATTCTGTAAATCAAAATACGGTCTCATCTGGAAGATTTTGTGAAGTATTATTGCACTACTTTTTTTTTTTAAAAAAAAAAGATAAAAATGAGAAAAAAAAATAAAGAGGTCTCACTTGCAGCTGATGAAATGATTCAGACATTATAAAAAACACTAAAACAACAGCAAAAAGAATTGTCACATAGAATGATTGAAAAGATTGGGAAGAGTTACCTTCGAAAGGAGAGGGACGAAAGGACATAATGAAAGGACAAAATAAATGGCTTAGAGAAGATAGATTAGGTGCTTCTCTTTAGCTTGTGGCGGGACAGGAGAATGTGCAATAAAATTAAGGAGGGTAGCAAGTTCATGTCAGATAAAAGGCAACCATACTCTCCTTTTTTCTTACAATGAGTGATTTAGCTGGAGAGCCTTCAGACACACTGAAAGCGAAAACTAAAGGACACTTCAAACAAACATTTAAACAGATAACAAGAATTGCCAGAGTTGAAATAAGAAAAACCAATTATCTGTTGAAAAGCATAGGAAAGATCTTTTTTAATGCCAGGCTTTTTGAACTTTGCCTTGAACAGCCTTCTTAGATCTGCACTAAAGTCCTACAACCCAGCAGCTCATGCCAGGGTTAATTCGTGCGTTATGCTTTCTATATGAGTTGCACATACCAAATATCAGTCTTTTTGTCCTGTACACCAAATACTACTTTACTTTTGCACCATTTTTCCCACCACAGATGCACTGGGTGCCATGTATCTGGAGAGATGTGTATGCAAAGATAAATCTCATGAAATATAGTTCAACACCGAGCCTACCTCACAGGTCTCATTTCTTGGCAGATATATTATCATACAGCAGGGGCACTAAAGATCCCTAGATCCCTTTGATGTCCTGTGTTTAGGGCCCCAAACTCTTTAAGACATGGTGCTGGTAAGTCACAGAGAGGAGACATTCGGCTAGATGGATGGCAGGTCTGACCCAGTGTGACACCATGCATGTTTCTATAATTGTGTACCCAGGCAGGCTATCCACACCAACACAGTCTATTATTACTTGTCCTCCCTCTCCCATGGACCTCGTGCTTCAGCAAGCCATCAATATTTATCTATCAGACTGCAGGTTCCTGCAGTAGAGGTATGATGAATGTCTTTATGCTTGTGGGCTGTCAAGTACAGTGGAGCTTCCACCCTACTGAAGCCTGAACTTGTGCTCTTGAGAAAACAGGGAAATTTTGAAAACTTTCCACAATATCCAGTCCATCCTGATTTCCTTGTGAAGGAGGCAAGGAGAAATATTCCTTTTGTCTCACCACGAACACCAGCCTGGTGTCCTCCAGGACCTGATATGGTGACTGGTCACCCAGACCTGCAGTGCCTGACTGCTCTCTGAGGCTCCTCTTCCCAATCATTAAAATGGAAATGGCATCTGACAGCCACGAACATCATTTTGCTTCCAGCTTCCCCAATTATCCCCTCCTTCCTACTGCCCTCCCACTCTGTGTGGGGAGAGAAATACATTTTCAGCGCTGTCATTTTAAGGAATAAATACTTGAACCATCAATAACTGCGTGCACTTTGCCCCAGCTGAATGAAAACCTCCTTTGTGAGCACAGAAGCAAATAATACACAGTTAAGTAGAAAGAAGCTACCTGAATGTACTTATTTCAGCTATTTCTGTATTATGATAGCCTGTTTCCAGGAGATCAAAAAAAAAAAAAAAAAAAAAGGCAGTGTTGTTTTTCACACTATGAGAAACACAAATGTCATTTAAATGCCCCCTCAAAATATTCATGCATCAAAAGCCATTGAAGCCTCCGTCTATTCTCCAGCTGGCTTTCAGCCAACGTTGTTATATTGTTGCTGCATCATGATGGAAGTAACAGGCAGGGGAAAACAACAAACAGGGTAGAAGACAAATCTTTAAAAACAAATTTAAATAAAGCACAAGCCCCTATAACACCGCTCCAAATTTCATTACAGATAAAGCTTGCTGATGTTTGCTCATTTACTGGTTTTGTTCTACAAAGACTCTTACAAATTATATTTTAAATATAAACTTCTAGGACTCTATTTGCAGGCTCTTTTTCACTCACATTTTTTCTTTGTTTTTATTTTCATTAAAATATAAACACCATGCATGGTTTTATCAGCCGATGAGTGCAGTATAGCTTCACTTAAACTGGCAGTTAGTTCCCTAATGGCTATAATCAAGAACACAGGTAGAGTGAAACTCAAACCAAACTAATGTGAGCATCTGTTGGGCTTTTTTCATGACAAATCTATAGTCACCTACAAGGTAATTCTTACATCAAGTCCTTAACATTTTCATGAGCTTATCTTTGAGAAAACTATCCAGTTTCTACTTTGACATTTGAGTACACAGAGACCCTAATTAGGTTGTCCCAATATTTAATTGCTCTTAATTAAGCTGCCATTGAAAAATTCTCATGGAGTTTTCACAGAAGGCAGAGAAACATGAGGAGCAGTCTGGGTCCCTGAATATAACTTAAGTGGTCCTTTAAGCGCCTCCAAATTTCTGAGTACCTGATCCTGGTTGAATATCATCCTGCCTATCCACCTCACCTAAATTCTCTGTACACTCAGTGTCCAGGGTGACTTTAAAGAGGAGGTTTGGATCCAAGGCACAGTGTTCTCATTCTGCAGTCATCAAGGGGGCTGCAGCCTCTTAGAGCAGCCACAAGCTCTCTCTCTCTAATGCTACATTTGCATTAGCAGAAGACTTTGCAGCAGGCAGTCAAGACAGGGTTAGAGAGGCTTGAGGCTTCCTGGTCTTCAGAGTCTAAAACACAGGTTGTTTGTCCTGCAAATCAGGATGCACAAAGCCCTTTTAGAACTGCATGCCCTGCTGTCTCCAGGTCAAGGAGCTCTGCTTCTCTGTTGGGAAACCAAGTGCTAACCTGTCTGGTCATTCTCATGCCTTGATGACAGTTTGGCCCTCTACTTGGCTTCCCCAGTGCCCTGAACAGAGTTTTGCCTTGAGAAAACATCTGCCTAAGACTGTGTGGGGGCATCCTATTACAATCCATCTTTATTTGTAAAAATCCACATATAAAATCTTCAGATTCTTTCCTTTTACGAAAACAAAAAGGCACATAAAAACTACTCAATATCTCTTGTCCCCATGCACTGATGGTCAGACGCTCCCTCCCCCCCTCCCTCGCTTTCTCCTCCAGTCCATGCTTCTTCATATTTCCTAGACACCAGTACAGGCTGGGGACCGACCTTCTGGACAGCAGCTCTGCAGAGAGGGACCTGGGTGTCATGGTGGACGACAAGTTGACCATGAGGCAGCAGTGTGGTCTTGTGGCCAAGAAGGCCAATGGAATCCTGGGGTGCATTAAGAAGAGCGTCTCCAGCAGGTCGAGGGAGGTGATCCTGCCTCTCTACTCAGCCCTGGTGAGGCCACATCTGGAGTATTGTGTCCAGTTCTGGGCTCCAGAGTATAAGAGGGATGTGGAGCTGCTGGAGAGAGTCCAGCACAGGGCTACAAGGATGATCAGGGGCCTGGAACATCTGCCCTATGAGGAGAGGCTGAGGGAGCTGGGCCTGTTCAGCCTGGAGAAGAGAAGGCTGAGAGGGGACCTGATCAGCGTCTAGAAGCACCTCAAGGGAGGCAGTGAGGAGGATGGTGCTGGTCTCTTTTCAGTGGTGGTCACCGACAGAACTAGATGTAATGGCCACAAACTGAAGTACCAGAAGTTCCACATGAACTTAAGGAAAAAATTCTTAACAGTGAGGGTGCCAGAGCACTGGAACAGGCTGCCCAGAGAGGTTGTGGAGTCTCCTTCTCTGGAGATCTTCCAAACCCGCTTGGACGCAGTCCTGTGCCACATGCTCTAGGTGACCCTGTGTGTGCAGGGGGGTTGGACTAAATGATCTCTAAAGGTCCCTTCCAACCCTAAGCACTCTATGATTCTATGATTCTATGACTTCTCTGACAATACACAAAGGGCAATCCAGACCATCTTTCTCTTTCCCTATAGAAACACTGCATCACTCAGAAATAAGCATATGAACATCTCAGAAAGTGGGCAAACAGCTTCTAGGCTCTGTTGAACCTTTACTGAAAGCATTTTAACAGCGAAGGTATCAATATTACCTGCCAGCCGCATGAAGTCTGAACCACTGTGTATCCAAAAAGGCAGCACCACTGCACAGACCCAAAGAAGGACAGTTACAGAATGCAGCTTAACAGTTAGACCATTCATCTAGAAAGTAGTAAAGTCAGATAACAGCCTCAATGTAATTATTGCAATGTCTACATTTTCTGTTTACCTTTCATTTAATAATATTTACATACATATATATATACACATATGTGAGTATATGCAGGTTCATAACCCTGGGAGCAGGGAATAAAGTTTAGATTTCACCCTACCTTAGCTGAGCTCTCAGAACAGGATCAAGTCTAACATGAATGGTAGAAACCATCACAATCGTTGGAGAATTGCTGGTAGGAGACAGGAATTAATTTCTCCATTTTTGCTGGGAAGCCAAGTATACGTACAAATATATGCTTTTTAGGAAGCTTAGACTGAGGAGGAAAACGTAACAAATTTGGGTGCCTATAGATTTTAATAGTTCACCTATTCCCATATGGATTAACACATACCAAATTTCATCCAGACTTTGGTCAGTGTTCTCAATGTAATTTCTTATTTCTTTGTTTTAACTTTCCGGTTAGCGTTCTGCTCTCATGATTTCCAGCCTTAAGGTCTCTAAGTCCCTTCCATTCCATGCATGGAATGCTTCCCTGGGAAGCTTTGTGGATGTTACTTCAAGAGTATAAAAGCAGTTCAAATAAAGGTGGCTTGGTGAACACTTGGTGGGAGCAAGGCTGCCCAGCTCACTCCCAGGCGCCCTTCAACATCTCCAGAAGCCTTTGGCTCCCATTGTTGGAACTGCTCTCCCTGGTCTTGATCTCCTTTGGGTAAGGCTGGGCTGTCATTTTGGACCTATGAGCTATATTTGCTGGTTGATGGATGTCTCCACCCTGCCAACTGAAAATCATCCAAAAATCAGCTATAGCAGATGTGACACGCAATTGTAGTGTCACTAAAGGATTCCAGACATTGGCTTGGTAATTCTATGAATTCTTTTCTCCTTACTAGAAAATTCCCATTTTTTCATACATATTAAGATTTTTAGCCATTTTTACCATGATGAAAGATGTATGCCATCACCATTTCATGCAGCATTTTATTGCTGCACCAAGATTTTTTTTCATTTAGTATTATGCCTATGGATGACATAGCTAAGATTCAACTTGGCCACTTCTCTCAGATGTCAGAGAGAGACACCTTCATGAAATCATCCCAATCTATGTTTGGATGAATCACTCACTGGAGCTACTCCTTTGTTTCTATTAGTAAGGAAGCTTTGAACAACTAGCCTCTAAATTTAAGGGTCTCATTTAAGAGACTAAACACAGAAAATCTGAAGTGACAGCTACACAAAGCGGCCTGTTTCTTTCCCTTTATCATACCTTGGATATGGCATGAAACAGAAGGTGTTGGTACACCAGTGTTATAATATTTGATATACTGTGCTTTGGGCACCCTTATATTCAGGACAGTTGCTTAGCAACTAGGATACTGTCTTAGAACTCAGAAAGTCTGGGATCTCTTCTCTGCCCAATGTGATTAGCCCGACTTGGATAAATTACTTCACCTTTCTATATTTCTCATTTCTTTTGTACTTTTATTTGTTCTGTCTCTTATGAAATGCTTCAGCAACTTTTTTGAAGGTGTCACATAGTTCAAATAACAAAATTATTCCTCTCCTACAAACCTACAAATCCTAGAAATGGAATTTAGGCATTATCCCCTCTCATTACCTGTCTCTCACAGGTAACTATCTTCTCCTCAACCTTCAGCATCTGCATAAAACAGCTGTTACATATGCAACCCAAGAGCTAGGACGTTGCAGTGAGAAAGTGGTTTTTTTCTATGTATGTGTGAGTTTCCGAACACAATCGAGAATCTAAGCCGTCATTTGGCAGAATTTCAATAGACTTTATATGTGTTATGTCCAATTAGTCATATTAGGAGAACAGAATCTGCAAGACAGCATGCTCTTGGCTTGCTTACATGTGTATGCTACTACTACCGTCATCAGCTAAAGACAGGTGGAAGGACAGTGGGGCTGACATTAGACCTTTGTGAGGGCACTCTGTGCTTGACTGGTAGATTGTAGCTGTTCAACACAAAGAGTGAGCTGCGAGGTTTTGTCGTCCAAGTTGGGAGCTCTGGCTGATCAGGAGATGAATGAAGACTTGGCTCCAAACTCTGTAACCCTTTGGTTTCATGGCTGTTTTCTGCATCCTGATCTCGCTGCATCTGCCACCTTGGAGAACAGGGTGAGAGTAATTGTGTTGGCATGCCTCCAAAGCCCAGAGGAGTAGTCACTTGCTGCTCTCCCAGATTATCTGCCAGTCAAACAGAAAGGTTAATGATGTAGAGCTTGATTACTCCGCTAGAAAGAAGGCAGTCAGCTTGATCCAAAAATCTTTATTGCGCGTGTAAGGGAGATACGCTAAAAAGGTTCAGAACTGGAATGTGTTGCCCGCTATTCTCAATCTCTGAACATGGGAGTATTTGCCTTCTGGCACCTGTGGTCTTCTAAGTAATAGTTTTTTGCTGCACGTCTATCTATTTGCCCGAAGCTCATCCTTTAATTTTAAGACATTTACAACAGTTCTGTTTACAAAATCACTCTTCTCGATGACTCATCACCAGGAGAAGCATTTGAACATATTTGTCCCTGGAACAGATTGAGTAGCACTAGCTGAAAATGTGTACATATAAATACATATATGTATATACAAACACAAATATACATGTGTGAGTGTGTGTATGTCATAAACACATGTTTTCTGGAGTTTGTCCTTAAGACAAATGTAAAGCAGGCCTAGCAAATACAAGAACACCTCCAAAAAAACCCAAACAAACAGCAACAAAAAACTATAGAAATAAAAGAAATCAAAAACAGACAAAATAAATGCAGCCAAAGGAAGCCAACTGAGTAAATGCGCAACGGCAGCAACAAAACTACAGGATATATAAGAAAGAATGAAAGTGTTCAGCATTTTTTAAGAGAGAAGATCTTGTAGATGTGTTTGTGAAACCTGGTTTGCTTTTTTTAAGAAGAGTCCGCTTTCAGTCAAAGTGTTTAATATTAGAACACAAAACAAACACACACACACACAAAAAAGAGAACTTTACAAACTCAGGAGAATGGAAATCTTTCAGCTTTCAGTTGAAAGAAAAGACACTATCCTGGCCCAGAGCTAAAATACTGAAGTCAAAGTCCAATATATTTATCTCCACAGTGGTTTATAAAAGTTATAATTCATAAGTATTTTGCTTACATTTTTCCAAATTCTTTTTCTTTTTTTCTTTGCCTGAATTATATTTCTCATAACACCTGGGATCACAAAATCCCTTGTCCCACACTTCACTCACCAACCAGTGGCTTTAAAAATGTAAGTTTTCCGTAGGACACAAAATTCCTAATTCCTAAAAAGTCCTAATTATTCTCCATCTAACATTTTATTATGATCTTAGGTTAGTATTAGGTGACTTCAAAGAGGAAGTGTCCACCTTGCCCCTTTAAAATGCTCAGGGCTCTCTCTAATAAGCTTTATTATAGAGAACTGGAAAATCAAACTTCAGGTGATCTATGGGCTGGAGTTTTTCTGTGGAGGTGCTAGATTCTCACTAAAGTACAACTCTTATGAATTTATTCTTCTCATTGTGCTCCTGTCTCTCTCTCTCTCTTTTTTTTTTTTTTTTTTTTTTCTTGATGCCAGTTTAGCCAGTTTAAGGGTGTCTGTAGAGGTGTATGTTCCCTGGTATAACTGCAGATCTAACTCTGGGGACCAGCACTGACCATATGCCTATCCTCATGGGGAAGAAAGCCACACTGCAAAAGAGACAAACTCGTAGGTCAAATCACTAGTGGTTTCTTTTTTAGGCAATAGAATGGTATCGATTGCTAATGAGAAAATGAGAAAGTTTTTGGTTTTGTTTTTGTTTAGAGTGTTAAGACTTAAAAATTGCAATAAAAAGAGCCCTCTTCATGAGCAAGAGAGATACAAGCTTGAGAGTAGTGAATGAGGAAAGAATTAAGGACAAATGTCTCAAATCAACAAAGGGAGAAAGTGCTACAGAAAACCTTCTGAAAAGCTGAAGGGACAGGAAAGATGCCACCAAAGTTGCCTAGAAGTCACAATCTGTCAAGTCAATGAAGCCTTGAAAAAAGGAAAAAGTCAGGCAATGTCGTTCTTTCTAAGCATCTACTGTGGCCCAAGGGCACAACAAAAGGAAATCCACTACAGCTGCACAGCAATTGGTAAATTCTTGTTCTCTTGCTATGTGCCAAACTTCTTTCTCTTTCGTCCTCCAAGACACGTGTCAGCACAAGGAGGTAATCTAGACATTGAAGGGATTTTCATGTTAAAATGCCAGTTAGGAGACAACTCTCAGCTCTTGATGGGAAGGTGAATAGATAAGAAACTCCATTTCCAGAGTAAGGCAGTGGGGAATGAGATGAGAATGTAGCAGACAGAGAAAAAAAAAATGAGGCCAGTTTTCTGAAACACGGGAGTATAGTAATTATCCCTAGGGCTATAGCTTGAAAGCAGATAACAAAGATGAATATCATGCCATCTGAAATCAATGTAATCCTATCATTTTGGGTAAATAAGGTTTTGAGCTTCTACAAAACACAAGCCCAGCTGAAAAACATTTGTGGCTGTAATTTTTGAAGCAAATGATGATGTGTGCTGTGTGTTGGGGGAGATGATGTGTGGGGGGGTTAAATGTTTATCTTTGTCTTTACCTGACAACACATACAATTCTGCTTGATTTCCAGAAGCCAGGTGAGATTATGTGTGTGCTTTCTAAGCTAACTTGCACAGTTCTGAAAAAATACAGGTGAAAATAACAAAGGATGTTTCTTTGTTTAGCAAACTGCCCACTCAGTTACCTGTATGACCTTCTGCCTCATCACCCCTCTGGGATAAGATGCAGCATTTCTCAAGATATTGCAGTCACTATTTGCTGCCAGTGGTCCAGGTAGGGCAAGATTTATGATAACTTCGAATGAGTTCTGCTTTGAGCAAGTGATGTGCTGCAGACAAGGGATCTGGGAACAGCTGGTATGGAAAGTGCTGCAGGTGCACGATGCCGCTCAGGGATCCTCCTCCTCCTCTGCAGGAGAAGTCTGCTGGGGCCTGGAATCAGCAGTTTTACAGGTGTTTAGTGTCTCTGAAGTGTCCTTCTTGTGCTTTTGTGTAAGGCATATCAGTCTTCAGGGAGTGAGGCCTCCATAAAGAGGGGGAGGAAGCTGGTGTTCCTATTCATTCACTCTCCTCATTTTACTCCTGCTGTTGCCTCTCTGGTACTGACCTGAACAGATCATTAAACCACTTGTCCTTTCAGGAGAAGGAATTTGAGTCTTTGCCTGAAAGACATCCAGGAGATCTGTTTCCTTATGAGGAACATCTTTTCTTCTCTTTTGACTGAAAGCAGATAAGTTCCCAAGCATAGCATTTGAAGACACTAGGTCTCAAAACTAATCTCCCAAACTCAAATTTGATAAAAGTAATCTTTTCAAAGCATATTCTTAACAGCAATATCTCTTCCTCATTTTTGTTTGATTGTTATCTCACTTTTAAAGGCATTAGATTTGATGCAGTATTTATAACTCCAAATGGCAATATGACACACTTGATAATAACATATGGAAGCTTGAAAAAGAAATTGAAGTGTGCAGATTACTTAGTGTGATTTGGATGTGGGATAGAGGACTTTAGGATTCTCATTCTGCCAAGCCTCATTTTTTTCTCATATTTGTCTCCTACATCCATAAGCTCACCAGAGGGTATTCAATACATGTTTAAATGCACTCCCAGCTACCAGGCATTACCCTACACCTAATAATCCATAAGTAAAGACTGGTACAAAATAAGTAAAGACTGGTACAAAGCAAAAAAAAAATATAGCCTGCCTTCATTTGATGCTATTTAATATACTTATGTAGATTTAAAAGGATACAGGATTCCACTCCAGATGTTCACAGCTCTTTCAGCTGTAGTAATGTTACAAGTAGCAGGACTAACATTTGTATATTAAAACCTTTCCTTTAATATGATAATGTTCATATGATTAGCATCAGATAACAAGACCAAAAATAATGGCAATAGTAGTAATAGACCTAGAGGACTCCCATACAGCCCTTTTTTCACTAGTTCCTTGTGTGCTACAGAAGAAATGATAAGACATTCACATGAGGAGGTTATTTTCACTAATTACCCAGATCAACTTGCTCAGTTAAATCAAGGACACTACCACAAAGTTTACTCTTACTTTTCAGACTAAAACTTCTTTGATTTGCTCAGGGTGCTGGCAAAATAACATTAACAGTCTCGCCTAACTGGTCCCCTCCTTTATTTCTAAATAACCCCTTTTCCCAGTACAACATGCAAAATAGATGAATGCAAAAATCTTGGCATGGTGGTCATTTCCTTTTGCCTTAATGGAGGGATCCGAGCAGGCACAGGATACCTGCTTCAGACCATACAAGTAGAATGAAACAAACCTGCTTCTCCTGTTTGCCCAGGGACTGATCTCAGAATGCTGCTGAGTGATGGATGAGCAATTCTTCCTCCAGTAACACTAAGATCTTTTGTTTGTTTGTTTGCCATCTGAAACCAGCTAATTTCTGATGAATATGGTGGTAGGCCACTAGCATTTTTATTGTAAAATACAGTTGCTCCCTGAAGAAATGGCCTTCATTCTGACAAGTTACAGAAGCCATTTGGTTTAATAACAGAGTGCTCCAGATTAAGGTACTAGAATGTGAGAAGCAGAACAAGTATATCTGTATGAGTCTAAGTGACTAAGTCTGTGTTACCTATTTTTAGGTTTCTAATTTGGTTGTTAATTTGTTTCATACATGTAATATTCTTGAATCCCTTGGAGTAGACTATATCTGTATCTGTAAATATGAGATTACGAACCCATCCCTTTTTTTTTCCCTCAGGGATCTCTTGTTCATCAGAACAAGAAACACTTTGCTTTTGGGGAGGAAGTTTTGCCTTTAAGAGATAGATGTTAAAAAAAAAAAAAAAAAAAAAAAAAAAAAAAAAAAACTAATATTTTGCAGATAGTTGAAAATGATGATCATTACACATAGGATAATCCCAATACTTCTTTTCCTTTCCAGCTTCTTCCACAGTGACACAATATTGTGGTTGTTCTCCAGATTTCCATAACAAGCTTATCCAGGCCTATAAAAGAGCAATTACACTGCTATAAAACATTTCATGTTTTGATCATATGAATTCAATTGCTAGAGGCATAAGGGACCATTTACCCTCTTTTCTTTCTTTTTATTTTTTCTTTTTTTTTTTTGTGAGGTGTGCAACTTAGAATGATGAGGGTGATGCGTATAAAGTTTTAGTACATGTAGCATGTGTTTGTCTCTGAAGTCTGAGAGCATGTGAGTCATCATAATGGCTTGAGGTTGTAAGTAACATCAACAATGAAAACATTAAACCACAAAAACAAGTTACCCTTGTAATGGTTCATTTACCCTGGAGAAAAATAAATAACTAGATGAAATCTCTTTTAATAACTAGGAAGGATTATCATGGACAATTCATTGCATCTGGCAGACATTTGCAGACTATCTCCTAGATGATTATTGGGCCTACATCTTTATGAATGGCTGTATATATTTATTATTCTTTTATTTACAGCTATGCTACAATTCACTTCCTTAAGATTCAAGGCAGGGAGGTCTGTGAACCAACAAGCTTGACATTTAACCATATGCAGACAGGATGACAGTGGTTAGGAGAACGACAAGAGATTATATAAATGGAGTCAACTCAGATCATGCTAAACAGCACAGAAGCACTTAGGCTTTAATTTCTCAGGAAATAAGACTTGATAATTAATTGAATCTTGGCAGTGTTGCTGCTGTGTATAGAAATGATAATATTTGTGAGCCTTCCGATTTGCCAGTTCATGAGGCTCAAGGAAAGGAGATTTTGGCTAAAACTGGACCACTTTACAGACAAGAGCACAAAGAAAAAGCATGGAGTGAGACCTGTCAGATGCTGTTGCGAGCGCCTTGGATTCAGCAGGAAAGATATGGAAAGAATAAGCTAATCATGATTAAAAAAAAAAAAAAAGTGGACTTTGAAATTCAAGACAAAGATTTTATTTCTGAATCCTAGCCTTGTTTGGTGTCTGACACAGCTGCAGGCAGGGACCTGAGTTGAAAGGAAGAGCAACGTTTCTACCAAAAACCTTCTCCTTCTGCTTCATGGAGACACCCCTCCTTCTGTATACTCCCATCCCAAAACATGCCCGTTTTCAAAACTCTTCTCCTGAAGCATTAACTAGGCTTATGCATTAACTAGGAAATTATCTAATTTGTGGTTTCCTTTACCTGGATTGGACATTTTACTTCAAGAGTCAAGTGCCCAGGTATAACTTGGTTGAGTGCTGCCACACACAGAAACCCCTTTGGAGACTTGCCTCACAGGATCGCTTAACAGCAAGTGAACAAATAGCAGTGAATTTTGGTTTTATTTCCCTAAGAGGGAAGCTAAGCTACAGAAATAGAAATACTTTGTTTTCTTGTCAGCAGTGGATAAAATATCATTTCAAGTGCAATGAAAGTTATTGTAAACAAGTCACAATTTGTATGCTGTACTGTAAGATGAAAGTCAGTTTAACTGCTTAATAATCTCATTCCAAAAATCCATCATGAAAGACAAGTTACTATATGTCTCATAAACAAAAAATGAAGCTTTTAAAGTTGCACTGGCAACTTCACACATCCACTTCAGGAACTGAATTTCTGGTGAATACCAGTGTGATATATGCTGCATTCACAACAAATGTAATGCACATTGTTAGGTAAGATGATAAAAAGCTCCCGTTCATGCTGGTAAGTATCATTCCTTAAGTGAATATTCACTGGTTAGGTTTTCATATGAAAACCAAAACACCTCTCAGAGGGAAACCTGAAGGGAGATAACATCATGAATCAATTCAGAGAGAGGGCTCTCAGTGTAAGGGCATCAGGGAGGAAGGCATAGGACATATCTGTGAGAGGGTGATGGATGGGAAGAAGAATCTGTTAAAAGAAGAGATGAAGGGCAGAGATGAGGACAACAATTTTGAAATCTTCCTGGGAAAGAAGGCATTAATGGCAAAGAAGGCATTAATCAACAATCAATAATTTTGTCCACATGATATTAAAGATAGCATATAATTGTTTGGTATACTATCGTGATTTCTAGAAAAGGAGTGTTTAAGAAATTGGAGCAATCCCTGAAGTAATGTTTTTTATTTGCAATAATTTACAGAAAATGGAAGGTCAGATGGCTAAAGAAAGTCAAACATACTGCCTATTCTTAAAAAGGAAAGGATAAAAAAAAAAAAAAACACACAGAAAGAAAGATTTGGGGGAATATCGACACTGATTTGCCAAAGAAATTGTGGAACATCTTGTAAACAATGTAAATTCACATTCCTAAGAAGCAGAAGATGATAAAAACAGTCAGCACAGATTTGCTAAAATGGATTAAACGATCTCTGGCTTATCGAGTATGGATAAATAAGGTGAGAGATGTGATAGATATTGATTTTAATAAGGATTTATACTTGATCTTTCATGACATTCTCATGAGCAAGTAAGAACATATGGTCTATATAAAGTGTAATTTAGGTACACAACTATTCTCAAAAAGAACATGTTCTTCTGTGCCACTATCAATAAGGTAATGCCAGACTGTGAAGGCATTAGGAGTCTAATTAAAGTCTCTTTCAGGGGAATATTCAATATCTTTATGAATGTCTTCAGTGACAAATGTCTATATAAGTGCTACCAAGAAGCTCTATGGAAGAGCAAAGAGTATATGCTATGCATAATGGGATCAGAACTCGAGAGGCTTTTGAGAAAGGTAGTCAAGCTAAGGATTTTGAGTCTGAAGGTGAAAAATCTGAGGATATTCATGGTAGTTTTTCATCACGAAAAATAAATATGATGCATATTTTTCTTTCTGGTCATTTAGATAAGCTTAAAAATGATCAGGTTTTCACAAAGACAACATAGGATTGAAGAATAGGGCAGTGATGCATAGGAAAATGCCATAGACTCCACAGAGTTTCTGTTTCTGGAGGATTTTTAGAACAGACTGATCAAAAGCCCTTTGGAGATATATACCTGCTCCTTTCACCCTGAGGGGAGACTGAGCAAATTGGTTTCTTCTGGGAGCTCAAAGCTCCACATTGCAGTGACTCTGCACTTTTAGCTGCTACTTAGCAGCTCAGCTTACACAGCCAGGAGGACAAGTGCCAGGATCTCTGAAGCACATGCAACACAGAAACATAAAAGGCAAAGCTCTGATACTGTGCCTGGTAAAAGGGGTAGAATTGCTAGAAAGAAAAAAAGCAAAAAGGAGAGACAAAAACCCAAGGCAGATATAGCAGTTTTGTTGTCACTGCAAGATTAAAGCATTGTGCTGGTAACACTAAATGGGAAATGCATGCTCTGTAATGTGTCTTTTTTATTATTTTGTTAAGCAATATCAATGGAGAACCATAGAAAGAAATTTCAGAAAGATCACTGAAAAATGTGGAGTCAAGACAAATAAATAAGAAGTGAAGGAGATCTACAGTTCTTGATTATAAAGTGCATTCCTGGTAAGTGTTACAGATAGCCCAAGAAAACTATGTAAATGAAAAAGAAACAGTTGCTACAAGGGAGAGCTGTAAGGTCTCCTTAAAGAAAAGAAAAGAAACAAACAAACAGAAGAAGAAAAAAGAAAAAAAAAAAGGAAAAAAAAAAATCCATGTGTCCCTTACAACTGTGCAAAACAGTAAAGAATCGATTTCTGTGTAATGTCTGAAAAACTGTGGTTTCATGCTCTACTGTAGGAACATAAGTAAACTGGAAAACAAATGGATCTTCTAATTATGGAAATAAGGCTATGAGCAAAGGTGCTGATTAGAGGAAAATCTTGCTAACTTATACAACTGAGGAGTGACAGTGAGACATTGACATTTTGTTCATTAAGTAAAGCAAAAGAGATCTGGATAGATAAGAATGATCTGATCTTTCAATAGAAAGGCACAATGCACTTCCTTCTATCCTGGGGGGAAAAAATGGAACAAATAAGCCAATATACTAGACTTCCCAACATGGCTTCCATCACTGGGGATGTGCACAGCATGAGGGATGAACAATGTAATGAGTAGAGTTGACTCTTAGTATTTAAACCAATGGTCTTCAGTGCTGAATGCATGAAAAAATGATGGGGAGCAGAGAACAAATAAGCAGTCAAATCACAGTGCAATCTCCAATCCCCATAAAGCTTTTAATGACATAGCCCATGAGAAACTCAGAGCTAAGGAGCACAGAAGAGGCACTGATCAGCTCTTAGCCATCATAACAGCTTCCAGCAGGTTAAGGCCACTGAGGTTTACAGAGATATAGCTCCTTACAGAGGGTGAAGCCACAAAGTGCAGTTTGGAACTGCTATCAGACATCTCAAATCTTCTGTGGGGAAAGTACAAAGATTTGAGGGGCAATATCTGACTTTGTCAGATAGTCTGTGCCTGTCATCACCCAGGATAATGGGATGCTGCAGAGAAACTGCCTTTTTCACTTATTCTGTCTGGTATGAGCAGTATTAAATCAGTTTTCAATGGCTACAGATCTTGTGAAATTAAGATGAAATTGCATCATAAATATGTAGAGATTGCCCACACCTTCCTTTCTTTTTTTAAAAGAGGTAAGACTTCAAGCCTCGTTGAAGAAAAACCTCATGCACTGCCCTGGGAACTGTTAAGTCTGCAAGTTAAATAGCATTGATTTAATGGCTTGTCTTCCCTGGAAGAACAAGGAAGACATCACATGTGGGACACATGTGCATGCTTGTTCATGTGCACACACACACACACACACACACACACATGCTCTGTTTGGAGCCACACAGGACTCACTGAGGATCCTGCCTTGAGCAAGACCATTGAGGAAGCATCCACACATCGTGACTTGGTACTCTGTGGGGGCATCAAACCTAGACTGCATTTAGCCATGTGTCCCATCCAGGAAAGTTATCCTGTTGGAAAATGGAAGATATTAGCTGAAGACAAGGGTGATGCAGCCATTCTTCTTTCAGAAATTAAGCTAGCATCTCATCATAGCACTGTCATGTCCTGCTTAGACACACCACCTCATTGAGGGCAAGTTTGGTGCACCATACCAAATAAGCCGATTATGGCTGAAGATGGTGCAACCTTAAAGGGTCTGATACATGCGATAGCTGCCCAGTTTTCATCATAAATGTAGGGAATTATAAGTGTATTTTTGGAGTAAGACAGATGGAAAAACAACAACAACAACAACAAAACACAGAAGCTAATGTTTAAAGCAGTCTCAGAACTGTAAACCAGAAACTGTTTTGTAAATCCTACTGTGTCCAGAGGGATAGATATCCCTACACATCATTCTGCAGAAGCAGGATTGCATCAAATAATTACGGGAATCTGTTATTAACTTTGGCTTCCACAGGAGACAGTTCAGAAGATTTCCAGTATTGACTGGTGGCTCAAATGCAAAAGATGTAACCGGTACAATGAGATAAAAAATTTAACAAAACACTGTTTTCTGAATATATGTACATGTTATAAAGCCCAATGTTGTTGCTATTGATCACAGAATAAAACACATTTCAGCTATAGCCTCTACTCTTGGACAAGCATCAGTCTAGGGATGTGGACACTGGGCTAGTCAGATAGACATAGGCTGCTGGAGTAGCTTGCAGAGCCTGAGTTCTCTGCTCTATTTCACAAATCAGTCTTCATTTTTAGTACTAATTTCCACAGGAAATTCTCCTGACTAGATTTTTCTCTGATATAAGAACCGCACAATGCCAGCTGAGCCCAGCATAACGTAAGGCACATTTTGTGTCTGTCTGCAGATCTTAGTTGCTTCTTCTCTTTTCTTAAAAAAGCATAATAGATGCCAAGTCTATTGAAAGATGACCAGTAAAGTCCTCATTAGTCCTCCAGTGAAGACTTACAACAGAAGCATTTATCTGATATGTTGATAACCAATCCTAAAACCCCAAACTGGGAAGACTTTTACTTTCCTCCTCTGGAAACCACAGCCTTTTTCTGTTCTTTTAAATTTACTCTGAGAGTCTTGGTTAGCAGAACATTTCCAGCCTGATCCAGCAAGAGACAACTTGCTTCTACAAGCTGCCTGATTTATTCAGTATTATAAAGGATATAATCTCGACCTCAAAAGGAAACATCTCTATTATCATGCTTAGTCGTCCATGCACAGTGTTAGTTAATTATTTATACCAATTAAAGGCAGAGCCCTTGAGCTAATAGCAACTTGCCAAGGGATTTTGATTGTTTTTTGTTGTTTTCATCATCCCTAAATGGATGTACTGAGCTTCATCTAAATTGTTTGAGGCACCTCTCTGTGAAAACTTTCCTGCACAGGGATAAGCTGCGGTTGGAAGCACTGCTGGGCAGGATGCAGAGTGTTCAATCACTTTGTTATTACCACATTTGTTATTACTGCTCTCTGTGGCCAGAATAAACTTCTGATTCTTCTCCAGCTTTCCAAATGGAATGATTGCAGTTTGGGTACTTCTGTTGAGTTAGGCTTCTGTTTTATGAGGACTTATTTATTTTTAATGGTTAAGGAATACACAGGAATCATTTCCTATGGGGAAAAAAAAATTGCCTTTGCTTGGCCAGTTCCCCAGCAAGAAAGGGTATATTATATTCCACTAGGGCTCTTTCTGCCACTGCTGCTCTTTTTACACCTTCTTGGCTTGTCGATGCTTACCCAAATGCCAGCTGACACCAAGAGGGATCATTTCTGATTTGAATGTTGAAATGTACTTTGATGTCCTTACATGCTCTGTACAGGCTCCAAGTCCTTTGTGCCTCTCAGCAAAATCACAGCCACGCACTGTGCAGAATGCAAATGTGTGTCCTTTTCTTCCCGATATTTTCTTAGTGTAATACTTCCTGGGAGTGGGACTATTTTTCTTTCCTACTCTTTTGTCTTCTCCTTTTCCATTTTAATTTAGATGGGGTTTGTTTTAGGCTTCTGAGTGTATTTTGTTTTTTTTTGTATTCCTGGGAGGAGAATAAGGGCTTGCTAGACTTCTTCCGTGTTCCTTTATCCCACATATTTAAAAATAAACACTTGCAAAATATGTTACTTTTCTCTTTCTCTTTTTCTAAACCCTAAGCCTCAGGTTGTAAGTAAACCACTTTTAAATCTCAGTATTAGGTTTCAAAAAGACTTAGTAGCCTGGAATCTGAAAATACTATTGCTCTTGAATATGCAATTGTAAGACTGAATTAATACAATCCATATTGCCAAATTCCTGATGTTCAAAATCTACAAATAACAACATATTCTATGGTTCTTCTCAGGGGTACCTAATGTTATACCAGGTTTACCAAGGTTGTCAGCAAAGTCTTTTTCTAACATCTCTTGTGTAGAGCTCCAATATGACCTCACCAGAAATCTGCTCCCTTCAGCTTTTATAATTTTATTCTGCTCATAGCTGGCAGCCTCAAGGATCGCCCTGATAAACCTGTAATGATGGGCATGGAATTATTATTTCCATTTTGCGGATGGGAAACCTTGTCTCAGAAGGTGTAGGTGACTGGTTGCAGGCCCGCACAGAAAGTCCGCTGAAGCTCCATTGAGTCCCATGGGCCACGGAGCACCATCTACTCAACATAGCTCTGTAATTCACTGGTTTTCTGTTTCTGAAAGATAGTATCAACACTTTTTCTTGCTGAGAAGGCATATGTTGTGCAATCCGTTTCCTAGCCACTAAATAGAACAGGATTATGACAATGAGATAACTAAATAACTCAAATTTGACATTCTGGAGATATCTTTTGAATATTTCCATTTTCTCAATTATCTAGAGAATTGCCGTTTTCCTCCTGTGCCATCATGCAAGCAGGAAGGCAGTCGTTAGCACCACTCCCAAATGTTTGAGCATTAGAAGGTTTTGCTTTTGTTTGCTTGCACCTTGAATGACTGCCACAAGGGTCAGGTGGAAAGTTACTGTAGAGCTTTACTTAGCGAGTAGCTACAGTGTAAATGCACAAGGAAATTGAAGTTAGGTTACGTGAGTGTTCGTGAACAAGAATTTCCTGATGACTGGCACTGATTTTCAAGCCTGACTGCTGTCTGAGTGTAGCTTGCTCTGCATGAGCTACATCCGCTCTTTGGAAAGACTCTTGCACTACAAAAGACAAAAAAAGGTAGCTTAGTTTTAGCATGCATTATGTTTAGTTTTTAATACTACTGTCCTAGTGTATGTCAATGGGAGATGGAATTTTGTACAATGAGAGGAAGGCCTCTGGTCAGCTGTATCTTTATACTTCAGATATCATGTACAGAAGCAGTGGGAGTACGTTTCCATTTGTTTTGTGTGTGATGAATATTTCTGTTGTTTTATGTATACAGAATTACACCCGCAAATGCCTGTCTAATGACCTGCAGCTAATGAAAATTAAAGCAATGAAGATGTCATCTCTGATCTTTTCTAACTTACATCACACAAATGCCTTTAAATCCCATATCGCTTCTCTGGAGGAATGTTAGAGATTTCACCCCGAGTTGGAAGGGGTGATAAGCCCTTTTCTCCTCAACATCTTGCATTATCACAGCTTTCCCATCACTGGGGATGCCCTTCCCTGGACGCTTATATCTCAGAGGCACACTTGGATATGGGTGTAAATGATAATGCCATCCATCCAACAGCATCTTGCACCCATTTCACATGTGTAAGGGCAGATATTCACACACCATACTGCAAGAAGCATTGAGCCCCTTCCTTGTACCAAGCTTAAGAAAACAAACATTTGGGACTTCTGTAGGCACTGCCTGAAGTACTTACTGGGGAGGAACTTTTTTTTTTTTTTAAAGTAAAGCTTATGCTTATTTTTCCATATAGGAAAAAGATATATACATATAGGCATATAGTAATGGGATGAGCTGCTTAGGAATATCAGCTGTTTGAAGAGTGATGGGATGCATTGCAGGGATGACTAACACTGACCAGAGACCATTTTGATTCTTCCTCTGGGCTTTCTTATTCCGAAGTATAAAGACTGTCACATTCCCAGGTTACATTTTAGCTTTGAAAATCTTTCTTGCAGTGGTCGCATGCTACTATCAAAGGAAGAATTTCAGTTTATGAATGAGCTCAGGGTGCCCCCTTGGTGATTTATGTCTTTTCTTGTACCTATGGGGGGTACTATTGCATTCATTTTTGCTAGGACTTAATCTGTGGTCTTCCTCATTATTTTGTATAGAGGTCGATTTATAGGAGACACCATAAAAATGCTCAGAAGCCAGGAACTGTCATGAATTAAAAAAAAAAATGGTATTAAAAAAAGAAGTCTGCAAGCAGTTTTGATACAGACTTAAGAGCTGGAGTAGGAAGCACAGGCAGCAAGGGGAATTTTTTTTTGAGAAATAAAACAGAAATCTTAACAGAAGCTGCAAGACAGAGTGAAGTCTGCAATTACACCTAGCCAATGGAGATATGAAAGTTCAGATATTAAAAGCTGACTTTGACAGTCTTTTTGGTTCAGGGTTATAGAAAAATAGACAGTAAGGCCGCTTGTCTCAGAGGCATAATTGCCAATAAGATCCAAGTGCTGCAAGAACCCACACAGCCAGTGGCAGCGTCTAACAGAAATGGCAAGATTTTTATTTTTGTTTTTTTTTAACTCTGCTTCTCTCACATATCTTTTGGTGGAGGGGAGGAGGGGAAGAAGGAGGGGATTACTAGGAAGAAAAAGTGATTTTGATTTAGCTGTGACAATGCAAAAGAGAAGTGTGAAAGTGGAAGCCATAAAGAAGCAGGAGTAAGCTGGGACTTCATGCTGGGACTGCAGGATACAGTGCACTGGGAGTTTTTGTGCCAAGCTGATCCTTGCTTGTCAACCGTGCTGGTATCTTTGTCGAGGATTGCTGGTAACCTAGGATATTTTAGTTCTGAGGCTTTTCAGGTTGGTTTGTTGTCTCCCCTGTTTGTGAGCGACTTGTTTTCAATTAAGGCGTTGGAGGAAAAAAAATCCATGCCCATGGCTACTTCTCTGGAACATCAGGCAGGGCTTATGAAGGCTCCTTCATGCAGTTATTCATATTTTATGGAGACAACTCCAAATGTTTCGAGGAGACAACTCAAAAATGGGTATTGCTTAAACCTCTGTGGTGGGTCAGGCTTCAATTTCTGCCTTTGCCACAGGTATCCTGGGGCAGTGTGAGCAAGGCTTTGTCTCAAATTGTTTCTGTATTTTCACAAATGCTCTAAAACTAGTTATTGGGATTTATTTATTTTTTTTTATTTATATTCTTTTCTTTTTTGAGATGGAGCTATATAAAACTTCCTTTAATTTCTTGTCCGAGTTCTCTTCCTGACCCATTCCCACCCTAAGCATACTGAGATGGCTTTGCTTTTCTGAAACAGTTAAGAGATGTTTTAAACTCATAAATATGAATATCTAGAAAAAGAAACATCAGCCCATCAAAAAGAACACTCTGGGGACACACTCAGTTTTAATTTTTGTGTTAAGAAAGAGATATATTTGTTAAGTTTAATATCAGGTCAGTGTTTAAAATAGGCTTCTTGACATCTGGCAAAATAAAGCAACATACACTGGCACCACAGACATACTTTGCGAAGCATGTAAAGGAGTTAAGTGTAAGATAGCAGTTGAGTTGTATTAAATAAACCACATCCTGAAGAGAGGACTCTGAAGGAGTAAGGTTAGAGTCCACAAGTTCCTCTGGCTCTTTTGGGTTTGTACTATCTCGCGGTTTCTTCTTGCTGTGGGAAGGCAATGATCTGTTTGAGATGTACAGAGACAGAGCTTCTGGCCAGTAAGGGGTTATTTAAATATCTTCTGGGCAATAAAAGTGTTCGAATAAATGTCCTGGCAGCATTTCAGCATTCCGAAATATGTCTGTTTCCCGGGCAATTTTAACCTCAGTGTCTGGTTTTAGTTTGATGTGGCATTTTTCCTTCCAAAAAATTTAGGTGGGAAGTAGAGGTGCTGGCCTGGAAGTCAGTCCTGCAAACTTTCAGTCCCTCTCTCTGGAGATGGAGAGACTTTGCATAGTATTAAGACTAAATCAATATGTTTTTCTAATGTAGAATTGCTAGCTGAGTTAGCTATCTACAGGCTCAATGGTTCCAAATATCACAAGCCTGGCTCCCCAAAAAATATAAAACTGAAGATATTTGTAACTGAATCCATATGCACAGTCTATATACACATAGGTAAGTTGATCATTTGTTTCCCCATGAAGTCTAGCTCTTATAAAAAGCTGGGAGATAACTGGGATGCTCTATATGACGTGAATAGCAAAGACGACATAGGTACAACCAACACAGCCCATGACTTTTTATTGATTCTGGATTTTGGAGTCATACATGAGGACGAATTACTCTTTTCTGTGTGGTATGAAGTGAGAGAAGGAAAAATGTAATCAGTGAAGAAGCAGTAGAAGAATACCTCCTTAAGTTAATTATTTAATACCTACCCGATGCATCTTATTAAGTCACCTTGTTATTTTCCCACATCGCCACAAGCAGATTTATTTGCATGAAGGAAAACCCAAGGTGCTATTTTCAGGAAAATCCCTCCTGTATTTACTTTTTTAAATAAAAGATTAAATCCATACAATGTTTTAACTTTAATGAGTTCAGGTCTGTTCTAACCAAGGGTAATTTGTTATCCCAAATCCTTGTGCCATCATATTAATGACTGCTTGCACCAAGGGGCACTCAGGGTAATCCCCCATCTCTCTGAGTGACAGCTCTGCAGTGATTGCTATGTAATTAACCAGAGACTGCTGCTGGAATTAGGACATTGTAATCTGATGCATAATGAAACTTATTAATGGTGTCCTGCATAATTTATGGGATCTAATCATTCTAATGTAGGTGTAAGTATAACATGTAAACAGTTTTCTTTCATTAAGTCTATGAACTAACACGCCGTGAGAAATTAAGGGCTAGGATCTTTAATTTTGCCAGCTGCTCTTGAATTGGCCCATTTTAGCAGATACAGGAATAATTGATTTTCTGTAAAACCCTACAAGCAGCACAAGGAATATTTGCAAACATTCTATTATATGGTATTTGCCTTCCCATTGCGCTTCACCTGGTGGAGGCTTGAAATCCCTCTGGGCCATGAGCTGTGTAAACAGTGGCAAAGAGAAGCTCCCACCCCAAGGAGCTGACAGTGTAAAAGAGCAAATGGGAGCCAGGAAAACAGAACATTATTTTCTCCCTCATTCTTATATGTTGTATCTTGAAGAAAGGAATAGAAGCTCTGAGAAATTAATAACCTGATGTACTAAAGTATTTAAACCGCTGTGGTTGATTGAAACTGTTAAATTCCTAAGCTGTTTAGAGTTATACAGATATTTAAGAAACTTACTAAAACAGAAGATGCATGATGGCCCATGGTAAACAGAAGAAGCAGGATTTGAACTGGCATCTTTTTAATCCCAAGCTATTTATTTTATAAGCGGTTTTCCGAGTAAGATTTCTAAATCACTGAAGTTAGGTATAAATGAGCGCAGGCACAAGCATGTCCTCATCAAGTTTGTTAAAGAAGAAGAAAAAAGTGCTCCAAACTGAGATCATCCATGCCAAGCTTCAGCTTTATTTAATTTTTTTATGGTTGTCGTTATGAACACCTGAATATAGTGGTTTATAATGGCACCTCTGACAGGCTGTTATAACTTCAATGGCACTAACAATACTACTATAATTAGTGACTTTTGTATTGTGTTAACAAATGCCAGAGTGTGCTACTAGTCTTCCAGATGACTTACCTAGGTTTTAATTAGTGTCTATCTTCCTTTTCTTTATGGAGACATACACTTACTAAAATGACTCAATGCTTTGCACCATGTACAGGTCAAAATATCCACCTGTCAAGTGGGTTTAGAACTGCATGGAAGGAGGAAACTGCTTGCGACATTTTATTAATGGAACAGATTGCTTATTTCTTCAAATAGAAATGGGAGGAATTGTGTGACAGATGGATCAAAACCTTCCAGTTCTTGAAAACCAACAGATGAGACAGACTTCTCTTACAGTACTAGCTGGATTGCAAGATGCTGATTAACTAGACCTGAATGTGTCTTCTGCCCCTTGGCTCTGAGCGTTTGTAAGAAACTCATCTATCAGTTTATTTTTCCATATCATATTTTATATCTTAGCAATATGGATGTGATCTGTGAGAGAGAGAATGTGTGTGTGAACAGATATATATATATATAAACATTACAGATACATAAATTTATTACAGATATTACAGATATATAAGCATATACAGAAGACAATCATTGCAGCATCCTATTTTATACTTTCATTTCCACAATAAAAATATTTCATAATTTATGTCAGAGTAACCTTTAATCTGTATTACAATAGATACAATGTCAATATATTTATGAATAGATTGTATTTTGTAAATTAATACAAAGTGCAAATCCTCAAAGGCATTATAACCAAGTTGTTGGTAGTATCTTTCCTAAGGAGAATTTGCCAGTTCTTGAAACAGCTATCAGAGTATAATAGCTTTTGTGAAATATACAGAGAAGTGCACTCACATAGACCAGAGCTGGAATAGTAGGATTTCTCTGAACAAGTTGCCAGCTACATATGAGTCAATGCAGTCTCCATCCTACTGAGGGTTATGCAGTACTACAACGAGTAGGTATATTTACATGGTCATGGGAGAGTCGCTTTCACTGTTGTCTCTCTGATAAAAAAAACATTATCAGTTTAAATAGGTCTCTGATCACAAAGAAAACCTTTTTAGGACTTAAAGCTAAATAATGTGTTTAAATTTTTGCACTTTTTGTGCATAAAATATATTTGATATGTATGAGAAACTGTTAATTATTCATGAAAAAGTGCATTAAGAATTTTGCTCTAACGGAAACGGGAGAAGCTCAGAGATGTTGATGCCAATAGTATACATTCAAGAAGCAATGACATCATCAGGATCTTGGGTAGAAGAAGATGTCCACATAATACTGCCAGTCCCTAAGACAAATGTGATAGATAAAGCTAAGTAAGGATTTATCCCTGGTAGATTCTAAGGAAGAGCAATAGAATTGATAAAAGCACTGAAACAGTTCATATGTTCTGTGCTGGAAGATAGATTACATATTTAATATGTGATTTTAGCACAGTCAAGTTAAGGGCTTGACACTTTGTAAAAATTCGATGGCCTGTTATGTGGAAGTCATAATAGTTTCTCCTGGTCTTAAAATCTCCGCATCTGGGATTTATTCCCATATAACTGTTCTTGTGGGATGTGTGTTTCTACTGATGTAATGGAGAGAAAATGGTAAAATAAAAGGGTTCATGGCCAATCTGAGGGTTCAGAGAGTAATTTGCCTAAAACAAATCAGTACCATGGAGGCTTTAACAGTTTCACCCATTAGCTGTTCACAGCAGCACTCCATTTATTACGACTTTTCTAAGTATAGGAGGAAATGTGGTGGAGGATGTCTCACACTTCAATGTCCCAGGAAATACTAACATGCTTAAAGAAGTGTTAAGGACATGACATTGTAAAGGCACTGTAAGATGTTCCTGCAGCTCATGAAATACTGCATTAGCTTGAGTACTATTTGGGGCTTTGCAGAATAGTGCAAGAAAAAGACCCGTGCCTTGGCTCATGAATTACATCTGAAACCATCTTTGTATTAAGTTGTATCATAGTGATATAGCATATGGCAGTAACCAGTTGCAAGGCAACTCCTTTGAAAAAAAAAAGTTAACTCCATAGAAAATTGCAATTAGATTAATAAGCTCTAGAGCCACAATAGCTCCTTGCTGCTCTAAATTGTTTGAAGTAGTTTATGACCTACAAATTCTTTCCTTTCCTTTTAACTTCACAATGTTTAATAAAAGTTATAGCCAACCTGTTACATTGGCTTAGAAAATAAGAAATTAATTATGAACACCTCATTTAATGCTGGAAGAGTACAATGTCCACAGTTTCTTTAAAGCATCAGTGAGGTAATTTCACTGCTACCAATTGAACATGTATATAGAACACATCTAAATGTGCTCAGTCAATGAATCCCCAGAGTGTTTCTGCTTCATTAACTGTTTACATGGTGACTCCAGTATAAAGGTTTTAACCTGATGAAATGTCTTCTGCACATACAGCCACAAGCAACAGTAGAATAGGTCTCTGTTTTTTAAGGATATACTCAGAATTTGGAAGTATCACATTAGCTTGCTTAATCCTGCCACATTAAGCATCACATCATCTCTCGTTCCATTAATCTCCCCATAACATCTGCAGCGCTGCATCAGTGTTTAGAGTGTCCCATCTCCTCTGTTCTCCATTCTGCTGGAATTGAGGCATTTTCATTGATGTCTCATGGTCATATTTCAAGTATCCCTAATCCTTGGCTTTGCATTTGAATGGGCTAACTACTTCTCTCTCTTTTAATGGTACTGTTATTTGCTTCATGAATCACAAAGCCAAGGAAGCCCATGATATTT